>NC_042999.1:15954841-16019841 GCF_006345805.1 Octopus sinensis
GTTGGAAAAGAAAGAGGGTGGTGAAGATGTGTCGGATGTACCCTCAAGTTTACATAGAGGTGAATATGATAAAAGTGCTATTGGTGGGTAAGTAAATTCACAGAACTATGAAAGGATAGTGGATGGGTAGAGATGAGACAGAACAAAAAGAAGTGAATGGTGAACATGGGTGGACATACGGTCAATGATGATGACATATATAATGATACAAGTATCCCTTTGCCAGTAATCACCTTTTCCAATAATATACAAAGAGAATTATTACCTACAAGCAATATTTGTAATCAATTTAGATCTTAGAATTAATTATATGAGTAAATTAGATTCAATTATATTGTATATTATCAAATATGGTCTAATTCTTTTGTTGATTTGCTTGCAACCTATATTATACTAACTCTCATATGACTAAATTCTGTCTTAAATCATAAAAAGGAAAAAATTAAGGCACTTCTCTCTCTTTTTTGTTTTCTATAAGTACAATAGTTTATTTGTGTTGCTTCTTTTATTACAACTTGCTAATCATTTCACTAAGCATTCTGACTGAAACTATTAAAATTACGCGCATTTGAGATTGTAAGACATTAAAAAATTTTCCCTTTCACAGATGTTAATGCATGTTTTATCATTTACATCATGCCAATGCTATACTTGCTAACTCCTATGATAGATCAACATTCTATATCTCAATATCACTTTAACATGTTCTGTTTCTATTTGTGTATATGCAAGTGTAAAATCAATGAATGCACTCATATGCACCCAGTGCAAAGTATATTATGCATTAATGATTTGACACATCCATATACACAAAGCAGTTTGCAGATACAGATTTTCAAATTTTGTCTGAAATTTCCTAAGTTATATGCATATGTATTTAACTGTGTGCATTTTCAGTCTTATTTAAACTGTTATTGAATTCTATTGGAAATTATTGAATTAATATAACACACAATTTAATATAAATATAAAATGTTATCGAATGGATGCTGGCAGAATCTTGAAGTTGCTATACGGTTATAAGAACATAAAAAAAAAAAATTGGAAATAAGTCTCAATAAATAATTATTGGAAGAAATTTGAAAAGAATTTTTTGTGTTCATTTTTCACTGACAGTTTTTCATTAAATATCCATAATAATATTTTCTATATATTTAAATTATATTTCCAATATTTCATTATTCATAAAAGTGGAGTAAAAAATAACACCTTGGCAATTAAAATGGATTCTCAAAGTACAGTCAAGAGCCCCTTACAAATATTTTGTACATATAATCTTTCATTAACATAAGCTAACAAATACATTTCAAATAAAATAGTACCTAAACTTTTACAAATTCGGGTATACCCATACACTCAAATGCATACATATAGGAGAGCTAATTAATAGAGCCTCTTGGTATCTCTCACTTGCAAAGTCAGTGGTGACAAAAGACTCAATTGATTCCTATTCTGGTGTTCAATAAAATGGTCTTTTCTTATTAATAGCTTAATTTAAATCAAGCTCTAATGTTGGGAAATTAATGCATGCCACTGCTAGGAAGGTAGTACAAATGAATTCAATGCCCCAGTGTTTTGTGATGCAACAGTGCTCATAACAAGGAAACATCTTTGACTGAACATTCAAAAATCTTATTTCATTGCAATCTGTCGATCCTTGATAAATGCTGTTGGATACAAATACTATAAATCAGTAAGATTGAATAGATTTCTAAGATTAGAAGAATAAAAATATAAATTCTAGAACAGAGAAAATAAATTAAATTTCTCATTTGCCCACATCATGTAGGTATGAAATTATACCAATAAAATATTGCTATAATTATCAATACTATGCCCAGTGGACAAAATTCCTTAACATCTGTACTTTCAAAGATTGTAGTTGTAGCTATAATATAAACAAGAACTTAAATACTTGTTATAAGAAGTAAAAGAATAATAACTGATCAAATATTTTCTTTGGAAGACAAATGACCCTTTCATTACCAACCCGGCTGAAACCAGCTCTGACTCTGAGTATAAATGTCTTGTTTTCATACATTCTGAATTAAAATCTTCCACCAAAACTTAGTCACAATTTATGTTCCTAACATTAGCTTAATGATAACTAAGATATTTTACTAAATTCTTTGTTATATTTAAAGTGATTGAAAGAAACACAAAGCATCTCAAAATAAATACAGTAACGAAAGGGTTAAACTAAATGGATGTTTTTACTTAGTGATTTAAAATGCAACTTCTTTCTATGACCCTATTTGCTATATGGTCCATAAATTCACTAATAGCAAATACAGATGCTTACATCCAGTTTGTAGACTGAAAAACAATTCCAAGAAAACTTTTTTTTAGCTTCTTTACACAAAAGATATTTAAACTTACTTGCTAGTGAATAAAAAAGTTTAGTTAACCCTTCTATATACTGAGTTAAAATTCTGCCAGGGTCAACTCTGCCCAGAGCCAGCTGGAGTTACTGCAAGATGGGCAGTCGATGGGAACACCACATCATGCTTAATGTATTCCCAATGCAATAAGAAAATGTAAAAATAACAAATAAAATATAAACAAAATTACTTGAGTAGTGACAAGCTTATTCTAAAATGCATGGGAGTTGCAGGGGCATGACTCCTGTTAAACATAAGGAAATTCATTCGATTTTCAAGAAGAAAGTGCTAATTAAAGATAGAGTGTCAATTACATGATACTTTCTAAGTCCTTAATTATAGTAGATAATTGGTAGTTCATGGTTTTAGACAGCAATCTCAAAGTTTATCAAGTAATACATTTGGTCAAGAACTCAAAGAAAAGAAGTATTCATCATCATCCTTGTTCGACCGTGGTCGAGACAATAAATTCCATAGTCTTTTCAAATGGCTAATAATGTGTGCGCGCGTCACTACTACACACATTGGAAAGCATTGTACAACCAAGTACTAAAGAAGATCTTTCCTCCTCCATGAAACAAAGCTGTTCCCGCTGGACGTCAACCCAGTATTTCTAAGCTACGGACCGAGTGATTTATTGTAAGGTTATCTCCCTAGATAGATAGCATTCACTACGGCTAAGGAGCCCTTTCTACCCCACTGACACAGGTTGTACTGGTTTACAGTTTACCAATAGTAGGATCTGATGCTGCATACTACAGCTTTGATCATGAATCATGAGGTAAAAGAAACAGAACAGACCAGTCGTAATCAGCGAACTCAGAGGGTTGCAAGTGCAATACTACCACACTAACAATCAAGGTGTATTTAATCTTAGCTATAGTGGCCCTTCTTATTTCAGCATATGTCTTTCTGTTCTTTACAAGCAGGAAGCCAGATCAGTTGTCAAGATTCAAGAGTAGGGGCTGCATTGGCTAAGCACCAAAGCCTCAGCTCTTAAGTTATAAAATGCCATAGCAAATCTGTGTGTTTTTAGTAAACTGAAGCTTGTAAAGATATATTTATATTCGTCCATGATACAAGACAAGACATTGCCAATAGAAAATAGTATTGTAGTAGAAAAGGTGCAAGAAGAAAGTACAATGAAAACATTTGCAGATATAAAATTGAAAAAACGAAAATATTATCCATATCTGTTCTTCTGGTCATATTCTTAAATTTGTTAGAAAACTTTACAGCCAATCAATGGTACCCTTCTAACTTTCTCTTTCACCTACCTATCATCCACACAGCTTTGTAATAAAAATGTGCCAAGATCATTGCCATTAATGTAGATACAGTCTTCATACCCCTTCTCCACTCACTCCATCTCTTTCCATTAATCAAATTAACTTAGATTTATAACTTAGATGCTGTGTTTGAACTGTTCTCTTTAGCTTGTATATATCGAACACTTTATTCATACATTAGCAGTTTTATCACCAAGAAAAATTTTTAAAGATTGTTTGAGCAAAGCCCAATGTCTTTCAAATTTAGGGGATCAATGAATTAAATATCAGTACTGTAATGAGGTCAATCATTTTAATCTCCTTATAAAATTTGTATCCTTTTGGTAATGTAAAATCAAAGTTGTCAAAGAAAACTATTTATGTAATAGGCTGTCAAAATCTTAGAGATGACAGAAAGAACAGAATTTGTTACATCATTCAATTACATGGTGTTTAGAAACAGTTTTTCTCAATTTGGTGTCACTTCAAAATCTAATAGAAAACATTTTCACAGAGCAAGACAAAATTTCATGATCTGAAGTAAATGAGGTCAAAGCTTCACACATTTGAAATTGCTATATTTATGTAACACCACTGAGTCTGTAATTTGCAATAACTTTCACATCAGTAGCACTTATGTTTGTTATAGAAAATTGGAAACATGATTTTAAATTAACTTTAACAGTTTTAATATAGGTATTGTTTTCAAGTTTAATTTCAAATTTGTTAAAATATTTAACTTTCTAATTATTGGTTTGTTTATCAAGGTGTTACCTCATTCTTGTCTGGTTGATTCATCTCTGAAGCTTTGATAAATTTCATAGCTTGACAAAATATTTGTTAAAAAAGAAACGAGGCAACAGCATGAATATAAGTCAACCACTTCCAATGAGAATAGATTTCATTTGAATGAACAATGCAATTTTGTTTTCTTGGCAAAAGATTAGATGCCAACAAATGTATGAACAAAATATTGACACCAAACACGTTAACAAGAGAACCTTTTTCAACTTGATTTAAAAGTTATTGGTAAGTGATAGCTATCTACATATTTATCCAGGTTCAGTTGACCTTGAGTTTAAATTTTTAACCATAAAATCAATAAAATTCAGATATGCAGTTTTTAAGATAAACATTGGCATGAATTCAAAACGTTGTCTAAAATTTTGTTCTTCTGCGATTTGTTCCTCAAATAATAGCAATTAACTCTGCCATTTTGATTTATGAGGAAGTTCTTCAGGATGTGGAGAATTCTGATATCAAGTTATCTCTGTCATATTCTATTTCTGATTTCACTCATATGGAATGTTTTGATTAATAGGCTCCTTCTCTTACGAAATTGGTTACAAATCTGTCATTTGAATTTATTATCAGTGTTAAAAAGGTTATGATATAACTGCTTAGAAGAGCTAGCTTCAATTATGTTGTATTTCACTTTTAGAAACTGATTTCTAATTGAAGCTTCATGAGTAAATTAGCTTACTGTGGTTAAGGTAACGTGGTTGTTAATAATCGCATGCTAACTTAATTCAAGGGCAGCTGTAGATACTGATCTTAGAGCAATTTTGAATTGATATCTTCTGCTATTCTTTATCACTAATATATATTCTGTTAGACATTCTAACATATGACTACTAACATTCTTTATCTTATCATGAAATAATTTCATCCTTTCCTCAAAGGGAGATCAATTTGTTATTCAATCTTAAAGTACTATGCAGTAGAACACAGTTTTAGTTCATTTCATATTCAACATTTACTAATATTTATCTGATGTTTGTTTTTCCATTTCTTAAGATTTACTGATACCTTTTAGTTTTATATTTCATCCCCCTTGCAAAGCGATATGACTAGCTAATAGTCTCAATGCTAATATATGAATAAATTATTATATATCTTTATGTCCCATGGGTATAAATACAAAAATCATAATACTTTGTTATGAATCTCTACAAAAAAATGTTTTCTTATGAATTCTAAATATCTTTTGCAAAGCTTTTACAAATTCAGTGGCATTTTGTACATTTTGCATATTTCAAGACTGAGAGATATCTGGTAGTCCTGGACAAAACATTGAACAACATTCAGTAGTGAAACTCCAGCTCATGTGTTCAGGTCTGTTCTGATCCAGGTTAGTACTTGTTAAAAATTATGTATCAAGTTGCACTTGATTAACCCTTTTGTTACTAACCCGGCCAAAACCGGCTCTGGCTCTGTGGTAAAATGTCTTGTTTTCATAAGTTTCGAATTAAAATCTTCCACCAAACCTTAGTCACAATTTACGTTCCTAACACTAGCTTAATGGTAACTAAGTTATTTTACTAAATTCTTTTGTTATATTTAAAGTAATTGAAAGAAACACAGAGCATCTCAAAATAAATACAGTAACGAAAGGGTTAAGTTGATACAGGATTTTGAAGGACTGGCCTTTAGCCATGTCACAAAGGCTTGTTAAATGTCTAAGTTGCACTCGACTTAGTTAATATAAGATTTAGATGGACTGGCTTTTAGCCATGTGTCAAAAAGCCCACTAGTCTGTGAACATGCCTTGATATCATTTAAACCAGTCCCACAGCCTAAAGGTTAAAAAGGCCATGTGCCTCAAATGTAAGCTTGGGATTGGAGGAGAATAGACAATGGGAAAACACTGGGAAAATCATGAATTTTCGTGCTCTGGCATGAATGTCCATGATTGCTGACACCTGCAGGAAAAGCACATGGAGAGAAAGAGAAAGAAAAAACTGGAGATACAGTTGGATTCAATCAATTTCCATGTGCTTTAAGGAGAAAATAATTATATTCTGATTAATTCCAAAACTGATGTTTAATTTTTTATAGATTATCAGTAGATCAAAGATTATTAAATGATGCATTCAAAACTTCACTGGTTTAATGATTTCCATTTATCCACTTTGGTGAATACATTCAAATATAATACTGAGGATGGGCAACTTGTTTGAGCAGAAGCATGCATCAGCTTGAGATGCCATCATTTTTAAATGTTTTAAATACATGGTTACTATTTGTCCATGATGATGATTATACATAGACAGGGTGTGGTGAATAAACTGTCATCTAAATTATGCAAAAATGAAAATAACACTGACATCTCATTTTAATAGATATATTGACATAAAAAATATCTTGAAATAGTAAAGAGTAAATTTATTCAATAAAATTGCCATTGGCTTCAACCACTGCCTCCAGTATCATAGAAGTTGGGGTGGAACAATTGCAGCTCAGCCCTCTTACAACCACAGTAGCTGGGGTAACAGTGTCTTAGAGGGTTGAATGAGGGATTGGTGTAACAAAAACTAGCTGCTGGAAAGGCTTGTGAAGTACAGATTAAATGCTGAGACAAAGACGCTAATGATATGCTTTTAGGACCTCATTTTTGCTGAAGTCTTCTTAAAATCAATAAATTACAATTCATCTCAGTCCTTTATTATTTCCTCCACAAGGCTCAATAACCTAAGATTGGTCATCACTGCATCATCCATATCTTCCTAGATCTCCTTCTTCCACTAGTTCCAGCCTCATTTAATGATTACTACCTCTTTATGCAGTTGTCTTCATCTATATGCCCCACATGGCCATACCAGCACAGATTACTCTCTTGCATGCTACATCTGGTGCCATTTCCACCCAATATTTTCTCAGTTCATTTCTACTTCATTGTATATGCATACTGACATTGCACAAACAGTGGAGCATGCTAGCTTCATATTTGCATGTCTTCTACATTCATGGTCCATGTTTCACTACCATGTAGCATTTCTGTCCACACTGAGGGAGAGGCCACTTGTTACCAACAGAAGTAATAGCTTTCTTTGGTAGGCTCATATCCTAGCAACTATACTTTCAGAACAACCTCTTCCATTGTTAATTATGTCACATAAGTAATGAAACTGTCTAGTAGAACTATAAGGATCCTTCAAGGCATTTGAGAAGATCTATTTACCATTCATTCTTAGTTATCTTGTTCTTGTCTACTTTCTGTGGTAATATTCCAGTGTGTCCATAGTTTGCACTGGATACACCTTTTAGAATTACTGCCTACACTCTTTCTACATGCTGAAAAGGACCATTTTTCATAAAGGGATTAGCGTATTATTCCTTTATTCTTTTATTTGTTTCAGTCATTTGACCTCAGGACTTATTCTTTGTAAGTCCAGTACTTATTCTACCAGTCTCTTTGGCTGAACCACTAAGTTACGGGGACACAAACACACCAACAACACACACACAAATATATGTGTGCACACACACACACAAATATATATGCGTGCACATACACACACACACACACACACATACACACACACACATACACACACACGACGGTCTTTTTTTCAGTTTCTGTCTACCAAATCCACTCACAAGGCTTTGGTCAGCCTGAGGCTATAGTGGAGACACTTGCCTAAGGTGCCATGCAATGGAACTGAACCCAGAACCATATGGTTGAGAAGCAAGCTTCTTACCACACAGCCACTCCTGTGCCTATATTGTCTGTTTTCTTGCTAAAATTTTGTTCAAAACTTTAAAAAGTTAACCTTTTAGGTTAATCTCAGACACATGCCATCAGTAATTACTCAGGGGAGACAGTTGGTGACCTTTATCTAGTAAAACACACAAAAAATAAGCGAAATGCAGGCACACAACTGAGTTGAAGGCAGATTTACTTCTGCCTTTAAATCACATAAAAAAATGTTGTTGTAGGAATGTATGCAGCACATGTACTACAGCAATACTAAAGACTGAGATTGAAGAGCAGAAGCGAATTATGCCTACCTAATCTACAAAAACAAGGAAAAATATTTTGAATTTTATGCATAGTAATTAGAGCAACCTTCATAATTTTATTAAATTAGTTGCATATTTTGCTATAAAAGGAAAATGTTGCTTTCGATCTATTTCATTCAAGGTAGGTACTGCCAACCTTGCCTACCAAGGCGGCATGTCCCTGATATATATATATATATATATATATATATATAACGGACGTTAAACGATGATGATGATGATGATGATATATATATATATAGATAAGAAAGTTTGTTTGGTAAAGCACGTGGGTGAATATATAAGAAAATAGTTATTTTCTTGGTAATTGTCTATATTTTCGATATGGATTATATATAGGTTATATATGGATTATATACTTATATTTTTCATTTATACTTTAATTATTTAAAATTATTATTTTTATATTTTAAAATTTTGATTTTTTAGATTGGAAGTCCACCTGAAGATTGTCGATCAAGACAAGAAACGATTGTAGTGGCGGTTTTTTTGACTATTTATTAAAATTTTATGTATTGATTAAGTCTTTCCTTGTTTGTTTTGCAAAATAGTGGTTTTGTCTCTAATAATATTTTATAATATTTTACTATAAAATTGGATTTAATCCTAAATCTGATTTTTTTCCCTGTAAATTTGGATTTATTCCCTAATATTTATTATATATATATATATATATATATATATATATATATAGAGAGAGAGAGAGAGAGAGAGAGAGAGAGAGATAGATAGATGCACACACGTATACAAACATGCGCACACACACACACATATACATACAAATATGCATACATATACACATATAGACATGCATATAAATACAGACACATACATATAGATCATCATTTTATCATTTGTCAACTTTTCCGTGCTGGCTTGGGCCTAGATAATATTTGATGAGGTAGAGTTTCCAAATACCGGACTTGTCACCAACCCACATCTGTTGACAAGCAAGGCACTACTTCCCCCATGCCTCAACATGTTTTCACAAAATACTGGGAATGAAGGATACTGCTTATACAACAGTAATATGCTCTTTCAAAAACTGCTGCATGGTATCAAAACATGCAGACTCAAATATACACATATTTTATTACCTATCTATTTTCTATCTTGGTTTACACTCATACATAGAGAACTATGCTTTAGTACCTATTTATATTCTATCGTGTCTTACTAACTCATGCAGAGTTAGTACATATTTATTTTTCTATCTTATTTTATACATTATTTAATCAGTCATTCATCAACAACAACTCTTACTAAAGGAACTAAGAGTTGACAGTCTTTTTCATTGATTTTTCATATCTCCAATAGATACCAATAATTCTTACATGAACATTCAATCTTACGTGGAAATAATGTGTAAATTGTTACACTTCCTTATTAAATTATATCCTTCTTACTTATTTTATCACGACTTTAATGTACTACTGTATTTAACACTGCCCTACTCTGACTAATGCTGCTAAAAAAAAGATTAATATGTGCCTCACACAACATTTATAAAGACAGAACACAAACATAAGAAAGCCAATTATGAAGCAAAAAAGCAATTGTAATTCAGGCTATTTTCTTTTACTAATATGGAATGTTATAATTATGTGTGTTATTGTCAGCTTGAAAGGATATATTTCTGTGAATACAGGCTAAAATTTGTTTTGATTGCAATTATATCAGGTGAAGTATACAATTATTATCAACAAATTATATCACAGAACTTGTAAAGTGTTCTTCAGGAATTTACTCATCTTAATAAAAATTTTTCAAGTAAAATACATCTGGATGTTTTTAGTGCAAAGTACTAATAGTATCTAAAATACTTCGCTTTTTTTTCCTTCCAAAAATCTTTGTTCTTAGTTCAATGTAATAAGAGACATACATGATGGGAGGGTCTTTTTTTTTTTTTTTTTCACTTTGTTCTGGAAATATGAAAACATTTTACATTTTTCCTTTTACCAGTATGTTAAGAAATGCCTAGCTCTGATCAAATAATGTATTTTAGATATGAAGAAAATATGATCAAACCTACTTTTTGTGTACTTTGTAAACCAAAGTGGTGTATGAAATTGAATCTTCTTGTAAATAAATACTGCTCCCAATGAGATGTAATCTATAAATATGTTATTGTAGCAGGTTATGAAGTGTGTGTTGAGTTGGCTGAAGAAGGAGAGCCAGATTATATGCCTTTCTGAATATAATATTTATAACTCTTCATTCAAGTTTCAAATCTTGACAAAACAGATTTTTATCCTTGAAAGGATAACCGAAGGGACAAAACAGTAAATATTGGTGTATGATGGCTCAGAGGGGAAATATGTTAGAGAAGAATCTGGACATATATTTATTAAAAAAAACCCCAACATTCTTTAGAAGAAACTTCAAATTTTAAGGGTAATTTGTAACATAAAACTGGAAGCAACCAAAACTAACAGCATTTAAAAGGGCTTGTAGTAGGTATATAGGAACAAGGTGCATGTCTTTGAAGTGTACAAAATTAACATTTATAGTTCAGGCTGAGCAAGAAGAGAGAGGACATTATTTAAGAATAGTGAAGGTGAGGCCCTTTTGTCTGCTAAGATTATGTTGCAGTTATCAATTACGAAAACAAGTTATGAAAGCATATGAGAAAAAGGCAGTCCATTTAGAAGTTTGTTAAGTATTTAGAGAATTGATTCAGAGAAAAGGGAAATAGAAAAAGGGCCTGTAATTTTTTTTAATCTCAGATTTGTCCTGATTAGGTAGACCAATGCTTAAATGTATTACAGGTATGACACTTTTATCTCTTTTTTTTCATCATAACAAAATAAGAATTGACTGCAAAGAAATTTGACTAATTTCTCACTGGTTGAGCAACTCCTGCACAGATTCAAGATGCTTCCTAAACACTAACATGTACCAGTTGTTGTTGTTGTTTAGTCAAGGCTAATACTAACTGAGCAAACCTATGCTCAAAAGCATTCCAACCTTAACTGTCCTATCTTTTTCTTATGTGCAGGGATCTCAAAACTCTATTATTCAATGTGTCCTTTTCTAAGACAGGTACAGTTTGAAAGCAATTTGGCAGCTATTTCTAGTAGATCAAGTGGTCTCATAGAGGTTATTTTGTTGGCTCCATATGTGGAAGTCTTAATGGAACAAATTAAAGACAAGAAGTGGATACTATAAGAAATCAGCAATTTAGACTAAATCTTTTTGAAAAGAGACTGGATTGAATTGTTACAATTGTGCAGACTCTGCACATGGAAAATTTTTGTTCACTAAAATCATGACCTAACACGGGAGGATGTGTTTTTTTTCGTTTTTTTTTTTTCTTTTTCAGATGTCACAGACATGGATTGCTTTTACTAGTATATAAACACTACAATTTCAAGTGACTATTTAATGAGATGTTAATGTACAGAATTTTACATAGTGTTGAATATGGAAGATATTTTATGTCCTTAGAGTGGTGGTCTTTAGAAGTAAGTCTTATTTTCTATCAAGATTAGATAGAAATTTGGGGTGATTTCAACAGCTGCCTTAATAAAATATAGAAAAACAGTGTTGTTGAAAATGTTGAAATGTAAGATGAAAAGCTGTGATGGATTATAAGAAACTAGCAAGTGATGATAACTTAATCCCTCAATCTTAATTAAATTTAAAGAGGTGTGAAAGACCAAGCATGTAAGGGGAAAATACGAATGAAAGAATCAATTGCTACATTTGTGAGTGAGGAAAGCACAAATTTACTGCCTGTCTGCTGGTGCTTGCCTAACATCTGTGGGGAGCTCATCCACTTGGGCCTACAGTTTAATTAATTCATAACATCTCCTTAGCTTATTTATGTACTTACTCACTATTACTATAACTACAGTAGAATAGATTTTCACTGAAAATATACCCATTGACTTATGCATATATCAATCAATATGTCAAATAATCAGTTTTCTCACTTTTAATAATTCATAATTATTTTCTCTTTTCTACATTGCTTATGGTTCAAAGCTATCTGGCATTGTATTTATAGCACTGGCATTTTTGGATCATTATAGCAGTAAATGAAGGGATGGAAAGACCAATAAAAACATATCATGTGTTAATTCATAGATGTTTTGTAATTTTGGTACTTAGATAACTATTATAAAAACTATGTTTTGTGGCACCATCAAACTGAAGACAACACAAAGAAACACAAGTACCAATGATGACATAAAAAGAAAAGGGAAGTCCAGATAGATGCAAGTATAAGTAAAACTAAAAAATATATATATGGTATGCCTAAACAAATAAAGAGCGGAAATAATATAGAGTCAATGTCTTGTAAATTATTGGAAAAGAATGAGTGAAATAGTCTGATAAAATTAGAATATTAGGCTACTTGTATAGTTTATTTTAATATTTTCTCTGATTTTATTTTCTTTGATCAATATTTAGCTAGTCAGAAATGACAAAAATAAAATCAAATGCAAAGATGTTTTGCTTTCTAATCACTCAATATCATAACAATGAATGCACATAATCAATAGTGCCATGCTTAGATGTTGGCAAGTCATTCAATCCTGTTTTTCTATAGAACACTAACAGGAAAATACATAATATAAAAATAACATCCTGTGTAGAGTCAAGAAAGTGATTTAATTTTTCCTTTTTCAAAAAGAATCTAAATATTTTCTTTTCCTAGTTAGTCATGGGTCATGGGGAAAAAATAAATTCATGTCTATGGTAACTGGTCAAAGAAACATAAAAAAAACGTACTCATAAAAACAAAGTATTAGAATGCTATCAATCAAATAAATACAACTCAAGAATATGCCAAAATGACATATACATTGTAAAAGGCAATAAAAGAGTTTGAGTTTGAATATCTTGAATTTATAAATATACACACACAAATACTAGACAAAGCAATATCCTTTTTATATTATTTGAACATATTTTCTGAACGTATGTAAGCCTAATTGCTCAAAGTAGAATGTATATTACCAAATTACTTTCAATAAAACAACAAAGAAAAACCTACCTTAACAATGATACATTACACACCACACACACACACACACACACACACACACACACAAACACACACACACACACACACACAGCAAGTAAGGTTCAATTAATGAAAATACCAACTGTTACCTTCAATAAAATATGAGTGTGCATTAAGATAAGCCATTTTATTCTGTGAACAAATAAAATGGCTCTTTACAACTAATCTAACTGAATCATATATAGAAGTTTCCTTTGAAATTAGCAAATTCCTCAATAAAAGCAATGTATGTGTATATATACATATACAGAGAGAGAGAAAGAGGTGGGGAAGGAGAGAAAGAGACAGAGAGAACACTTAGTATATTTTAGGTGTAGAATAATACTGAAATATTTATATTTCAAAATTAATCTTAAATCAAAATTATTTCAGCATTAATAAGTGCATTCTTTCAACAGAATAAATTGTATTTGATTGGGACATTTAAAAACTGAAAATATGAAGCAACATCTCTCTCTCTCTCTCTCTCTCTCTCTCTCGTTCTCTTTCTTTCTTTCTTTCTCTCTCTCTCTCTCCCTCTCAGTAAACACATACATTTTATTTTGATGCAAATGACTGACCAAAATGCAATGAATAAAATGGCAACTTGGGACAAATACAAATTTGTGATAAATTTAAAATAAAGAAGTATGCTAATCATGTAGTTACATGTTGGTCACATGACAGTGGCACAATAATAATGATATGATGATTGAGCACCTGGTTGCAATTTCATTCTGAATAGATTCACATTAACACACATGCAAATGTAAAATGCAAATGTCACCAAGGATATTTAAAAGCCATTGTTCAAATCTTCTTTAACAGCAATGAGCCGATAAGACAAATTTTTCACTAAAAAGATGCCTATCTATCATACAATGGCCTACAGAATCAAGTGGAATGCCCAAATACACAATAAAACATCAACAATTGAACTCCTACATTTGATCTCACTGACCACTATACCAATATACAGGCACATAAACTTGGACATATCATACACATATGTATATTTATATCTTATTTGTAGAAAATATTGAAGACAGCCAAACAGGATGTAAAAGGTGTTAAGTGGAGGTTGGGTATATCATATAAATATAGGAATAAATATAATGAACAGTGTAAAAAGTAAAGTTCTTTCCTGAGTCATGCTGACTCGTAAGGCAGGTTTCCATGGCATATAAATTCCCCACCTGGATGGGACGCTGGTTTGTTGCAGGATTACTCCTTTTTGCCAGCTGAGTGGACTGGAGCAACATGGAATGAAGTGGTTTGCTCAAGAACTCATCGTGTTGCCTGGCCCACGAATCGAAACCACAATCTTATGATCACAAATCCAACACCCTAACCACTAAGCCACACAGCTCCACAATGAACAGCGTACAGGATAAACATTTTTAGAACAACCGGATAAATATCAGAAGCATATCTTAAGCATTTTCAAGTCCAATAGCATCTTAAGCATTTTCAAATCCTGCCAAGGTCAAATTTGCTTTTCATCCTTATGGATTCAATGAAATAAAGTTCTGAATAAGTAGAGGACAACAATACTCAATCCCATAAATAAGTGGCCTTGGGATAATAATGAGAAAAAATTCTCTATTTTAAAGAATTTTGCAACAAACTACTATTTCTATCATGTAGTATCTGTCCGGAAGTTTCAGTAACCATAAACAGAAAGTGATATTTTGAGGTTTTGAATAGAAGAAAAATGCAAAATTTGTGTGAAAGAGATAATCACCCACTTCATATGAATATTTTTCAAAATAGAATTTTGCTTATTAAATTAATATTTTCCTTATAAACTTGACTGGTATAATATTATTTTAACAGAACAAAACAAAAAATTTTTATGCTGTTTTTCTGTCAATATTTCAAGTTATTTTCATATGCATTCAATAATTTTAATAGTTAGCTGAACACAAAGGATTCTGCATAATCCAATGACAAGTGAATTGGAAAATTTTGAAAAAATATTATGCTTTAAATGCTGAAGCAAATTTTTTATCATAGCCTATATTTTAATTTATTACAAGACTTCAGGGATGAATATAATTTAAATACAAAATTAAGATATGGAAACAGTTCCAATTGCAATGATTTCTCTAAAATTTCCATATCAATCAGCTCAAATTCTATCTAGAATCTCAACGTTCCTGTTCTGAAAACCACCAGCCTAAAATCATATCATGCAGTAGTAGAGTATGCGATTCAGTTATGGTAAATCTAACACATTCAAGTAAATATATGGAAATAGTTAAGATTATTGAGTAAAAATAAAGAAATATCAAAATAAACAATAAAATACAAAATATATATAAAGACATATATTATACTGTTTTAAAGTAACAGTGAAAGACTCCTGAAAAACTACATATGATTAACATTTATTTTAAAATCTTGGTGAATTTGCTTTGTCTGAAATCAGTTTGAACTGCTTCATTTATTTTCTTAAAATCTGAGAAATGAATGCACATAAAATCTTCAAAATTTTTCTTTGTGATAAATTTAAGACATTATTTTAAATTGAAAGCAATTCTTGAGGTGAGAATAACATGTTTCACAAGTTATATTTATGAAAATAAATGAATAATCTTATTCATCTGAATCCAACATATTCCATTGTGTAGAATGAAAGACCTGTCAAGATCAGTTTTGCTTTCCAACAATCTAGAATTGATCAATAATAGATAGATAGATAGATACTTACTTAGATATCATTATTATTATTGTTATTATCATTATTATTATTCAAGGACCTAGCAACATTTTGTCCATCTTCACGTTTTGAGTTCAAATGCCACTGGGGTCGACTTTGCTTTTCATCTTTTCGAGGTCAATAAAATAAGTATCAGTTAAGCACTGGGATCAATCTAATCAACTTAGCCTCGCATCTAAAATTGCTGGCCTTGAAATTATTATTATTATTATTATGATTACTATTATTATTATCATTATTATTATAATTATTTTCATTATACACACAACAGATTAGACTGTTGGAAAAGAAAAAATCCTAACATCGGGTTACAACAATTAACCTTAGATACCAAGAACTCTTCTAAGTATCCTAGCTGTCCCTAATAACAGTTTTCTGCAGTTGTACTAAACTGGGTTTTATGCCTATCTCCTCCATCTATCTGTTCAAATCTTTAGGGATAGTTCCTAATGTACCAATAACTACTGGGATACATTTTATCCACACTTTCCACAGTCTCTGTAATTCAGTGTCTAGATTCTGATACTTTGCTATTGTTTCTATACCTCTCACATTGATTTTTCATAATTTGGGACTGTAAAGTCAATTATCTGGCACTTTCTATTCTCTTTATCTACTACTACTAAATCAGGCCTTCTAGCTTCTATTACTCTGTCAGTCTGAATGTCAAAGTCCCACAACATCTTATATTTCTTACTTTCTAGTACTTTACTCGGTTCATGTTCATGTTCGTATCAGTATGTTCAAATCCTAGCTTTCTACATAACTCCCAGTGGATTACCCTCCCTAGGTTGTCATATCTTTTCTTGTATTCTTTCTATGCCAGCATGTTACATTCACTTACTATATGAGTAACACTTTCCTCTTTTGATTTGCATAACCTACATTGGGAATCTACTTGGTTTTTGTCTATCTTGGCTTTTATCTAATTAGTCTTTAATGCTTCATCTTGTGCTACTATTAACAAACTTTCTGTCTCCTTTTTCAGTCTTCCTTTCTGCAACCATAACTGTGTCTCACTACTATTATTTGCTGCAGCTATCTTTGGGAATCTGCCATGCAAAGCCTTCTCCTGCCCATTAGATAACTTTTGTTCTTTTTTCTGGTTTTTAACTTCATTTGGTTTTTTGGTTTCCCTATGTCTTGTTGTGACTCTAGCAACTCTTAATAAACTTTCTTTCTTATTACCTACATAGGAGCCTATATCTACTCTAGCTAACTCCACAGTCTTCTATAGACATTAGTTCTCTTCAACCTTCCTTTCTAGGTAAGTATACTTCTAGGTAAGTATAATCTTGCTACTCCTGCTCTTGGATGGAGTCCTCCATTCATATTGAATTCCTTCCTAGTTCTTCTGTCCAGCTTTGTTAATTCAGTTTTTGTCCAATCAACAAAAGTTGCTGAGTATCTAAGCTACGATACTGCCCAAGTATTTCCGGCCTTTACTAGATTCAGACCATTTAGCTTTGCCTTCATTAGCTTCCTCACCCTTCTGATATACACCTTCTCAATTTTCACTATCATTTCTATAGGTAGTACTCTGTCAGATTCTAATACTCCTATATACTTATAACTCTCTCCTTCTTTCAATGATTTTAATGTCTGGCCATTCGGTAATTGGATGCCTTCACTGTTGACTGCCTGTCCCCTTCTCATGACTAATATTGCAAACTTATCTATGCCAAATTCTATGCCTATGCAGTCTATTCTTACACTCTGTATTAAGGTATCTATCTCTTTTTCATTCTTGCTAAAAAATTTCAGATCATCCATGTAGAGCAAATGGTTAATTTTTTCCTTACTATTTCTGAACTGATACCCTGCCTTTGCCTTCCTTAATACTAAACTGAGGAGGATCAAACAAGGGATAACAAGTCCCCTTGGAAAATTCCTCTCTTGATATTGACTTTCCCTAAGACTGTGTCACCTGAGTAGAGATCTACTTTCCATTTTTTCATGCTAAAGCTAATTAATTCTCTTATGTTTTCTATTTCTTTACTACCCACAAGGGGCTAAACACAGAGGGGACAAACAAGGACAGACAAATTCTCTTATGTTTTCTGCAATACTCAATATACTCAAACATTCACTTATCCATGAGTGTGGGATCATGTCATAGGTTTTCTTATAATCTATCCATGTTATTGTTAGAGTTTTGCTTTCTAGCTTTTACTTCATTTAGAACTGCATTGTCTGTGTATAATAGATCATGCGTTCCTCTAACCTTCTTCCTGCACCCTTCTGTTCTTCTGACAGTAAATTCTGGTTGTCAAGGTGCTCGTAAATACTTTCTGAAAGCATACCTATTAACAGCTTCCTCACTAATGGTAAGCAAGCGATTGGTCTATAATTGCTAGCTGTATTACCCTTGCTCTTATCTTTCATAAGGAGTATTGTTCTCCCTCTAGTCATCCAGTCTGGTATTATTCCTCTGTTAAAGCAATCCTGCAGTTTTTCCCTTAGCCTCCCATGTAAACTACTAAATTTATTATTATCATTATCATCAGCATCATCACTATTATTATTACTATTATTATTATTTACAACAGTTTCATTTGGCTCCATGTGACTTAAAGTTTCGCAACCTTCTTACAGAAACCTAACTTGTTCAGGCTCAGATATATGTATGTATGTATGTATGTATGTATGTATATATATATATATATATATATATATATATATAAACACACACACACACAATAGAATATAAGTACTGGAAAGTGCATTATGTAACCAAAAGTTAGGGTTTAGTAGGAAATTCTACACTCCGTTCTTATAACCAGTGTAGTTAGAGGAAGGGCACCAGGCTATGAGTAGGTAATAATCATCATCATCATCTTCATTTAACATCCATTTTCCATGCTAGCATGAGTTAGACAGTTTGACTGAATCTAGCCAACCAGAGAGCTGTCCAGGCTCCAACTGTCTGACGTAGCATGGTTTCTACGGCTGGATGCCCTTCCTAATGCCAACCACTCCATGAGTGTAGTGGGTACTTTTTACGTGCCACTGGCACAGGTGCCAGACGAGGCTGGCAAACAGCCATGATCGGATGGTGCTTTTTACGTGCCACTGGCACGGGGGCCAGGCGAGGCTGGCAAACAGCCATGATCGGATGGTGCTTTTACATGCCACCGGCACGGGGGCCAGGCGAGGCTGTATTTACATGTAAATTCTTGGATGAAAGATCACTGAGACTAGAAATCCAAAAAAGACTCAATGAAAGTTAAAGATAACTGTAGAACCAATAGTTATATAAATACAGATTTAATGTTTTAGCAAAAGAACTCCACTTTTGGTCAGTCAATAGCTTTCCCAAAACTGAATGTTTGGAACCTGGAAATGCAGTTATTTTGGAATATTTCTATATGATTCAAACATTTGAAACAAATTTGATTCATAAAAGTTAAAATATTTTTTCCAAGAAATATGGCATCAAAAAATTAGAAGTAAAATAATGAAACTACATTATTTTATGTTAAGTAAATATAGCCATACCGAGAGCTTACTTCATGGTCCTATATCAGAATACAAATTTACACGAAATCTTACTCATATAACAAATATATAAGTAAATAAATAAATGGATAACGTAATGGAAAAGTGAATATGGAGAAAATAGGTACCTAATTAAATCAATAGTAATAGATTATAAGAAATTAGAAAAATGCATAAAAAATGCATACACGTATGAATAATACATTTGTTGACCTGCTCTTAAGTATGTGCAAACATACCAGTAGCATACGGATATGTAAATTTCTACATAAAAATCCTATATATTCTAATATACACAGAGATCCACACATTTATACAGGCACAGATATGTATAACATACAAACACTTATGCATACACAGAATACACAGACACATACATTATAAATATGCATACCATTGCATGCACACATACATCAACAAATATATGTGATTAGATCTCTAATATGTTAAAAAATAATGCTCATGTTGGAACATATATCTCCACATACAAACTTACATATTCTAATGCAGAAATCTATGCACATATTTACTGACACATACACTTATATTCAAATATCTATACATTCTTATCTCTATTTTAGCATGAATAGATAGCAATAGATATATATATATATATAGGGAGAGTTTATGAAAAAAACAAAAGACGAAGACAGGTGGTGTACAAAACAAACAGATGTATTAGTATAACGCTCAGGAATAGAAAAAGTCTTTTATGTTTCGAGCCTACGCTCTTCTACAGAAAGGGACACATGCTGATCCTGTCATTTCTTACCACACACGAACTTCTCCACTAGACTCTCTACCCTTTACGGATTCTCATTTGGATATTTACCCTCCGGCTGCACCTCTCCTACATACGGATCACTGTGGACTCTACTATATATATATATATATATATACACACACATATGGAAACACACTCATACATCAGTATCAGTGACTGGTAGTGAAAATATGTATGTACACTTAGAAATATGTGCTGAAATTTAAATACAGTAGAGATGTTAAATAGTCTCAAACAGTTCTGGAGAACAAGTATTTTCCAATATCTTACCCTAAAACATAGTTTTCATTCTATAAATAAATACCAACATAAACATAATGGTATTAGAATGTCCTCCACATTTTCAAAAACTCTTTCTACTCCTCCCTTGTCTGGTTCTGAAATAATTAAACTATCTTCAAATACTTTATACAAATTTATTTATCTTTTTATCTTTATATATATATATAGTGAAATGAGTTGATTCAAATTTACTTATTTTCTATAGCAACTTTATCCTATCAATACCATTTTATACGAAACAGTTGGTAGGAAATAATGTCTAAATAAAAAATAAAAAACACTGCTCTAATTAAACAGACTTAGATACACAAAATATTACCACATCAATTATATAATCAAAAGTGAACTACCTCAGGCTAAAACAATGCACACGAAGTGGTGTCAAATGTAGCAAGCAAATTCATTCAAAGTACGTCAGTACAGAACAATAGACATTAAAATGATGAGGAAGAATCATAATAATATTATAAGGACAAAACATAGATATTAATTTCAGAAGATATATTCCAGGCTTGTACAATAGATAGTAGATAATTAATCAATTGAATAAAGATAATTACTTGAAATAGCAAAATTACTGATATATCAATAATGATAGGATGGAGTTGTAACCAGTCCTGACAGAGTTTCATCAGTCTATATATTATTGGAGTATTCAATAAGGAAACCTACCTCTGTATTGGTTACTGGGCTTGAAAATATTGTATTGCTATTATAAATAAATAGTGAAATAGTGTTTCTACATAATACCCCATAATAAATCAGTCGCATGTAATTAAATGTCTAAGTGACTGAGATGAGTTGTTTATTATTAATAAGATTATAATTTTTCAGACAAGTAATGAATCTCTCTCTCTCTCTCTCTTTCTCTCTACGTGTGTGTGAGTGTTTACACATGAACATCACTGACATTTGTACTGTGTTTGGTTTGGTCTCTGATTATTTGACATTATATGTTCTATTCTTGGATATAAACATAGAACAGGACAAGATATGAACTAGGAGCAATTGCATCTAAACTAACTATAATAACACAGGCCACTAATGTTTGTATAGTGGGTAACAACTGAGGTTAAAAGTCAGAAAAGTCATAATCTTGATTATATTAGAGTCAACAGATTTAGTAATAATTTCACACCATTCTTAATTTACAGTAAAAATTTGTTAAATTGCAAATACAATGCATAATAATAATAATTACTTTATTCAGTTCTAACAGGAAAGACATGAGTTAAGTAAGATAATTAAAGAAACAAGGCATAGCTGTTTGGTTATGAAGCTTGCTTTGCAACTACATAGTTTTGAGTTCAATCCCACTGTACAACACTTTGGGCAAGTGTCTTCTTCTAGAGCCCAGGCTGACCATTACCATGTGAGTGAATTTGGGTGACAGAAGCTGTGTGTGGAAGCCTATCATATATTTATACATATATGTGTGTGCTTTTGTGTTACTTTTGGTCCCTCCACTGCTTCACAACCGATATTGGTTTGTTTATGCTCATGTGGCTTAAAAAAAAGACTCCGCCGGTTACGACGACGAGGGTCCCAGCTGATACGATCAACGGAACAGCTTGCTCGTGAAATTAACGTGCAAATGGCTGAGCATTCCACAGGCACGTGTACCCTTAACGTAGTTCTCGGGGATAATCAGCGTGACACAGAGAGTGACAAGGCTGACCCTTTGAAATACAAGTACAACTCATTTTTGCCAGCTGAGTGGACTGGAGCAACGTGAAATAAAGTGTCTTGCTCAAGGACACAACGCGTCGCCGGGAATCGAACTCACAACCTTACGATCATGAGCCGAATGCCCTAACCACTAAGCCACGCGCCCTCACTCATGTGGCTTAGTAGTTCAGTAAAAGAGACTGATAGCATAAGTTCCAGACTTAAAAAATAAGTACTGGGGTGGCAGGATGATTTGTTTGGTCACAAACCAATGACTGAAACAAGTAAAGGATAATGAAATTAATATTATAATAATTAGGTGCCGGTATAAATCATTAGCATGTTGGGTAAAATGCTTAGAGGCATTTTGTCTATCTTCACGTTCGAGTTCAAATTCCGGTGAGGCCAACTTTGGTTTTCATTCTTTTGGGGTCTGTTGGCCCTGTGCCAAAATCTGAAACCAATAATTAGGTGCAGGGATGAATGTGTGGTTAAGAATCTTGCTTCTGAACCACTTGAGTCCCACCGCATGGCACCTTGCAGAAGTGCCTCCTAGTATAGCCCTAAGCTTACCAAAGTGAAGCTGGAAGATAGAAACTAAAACAGACCCACTATGTGTGTATGTATAAATATGTATGTATTTGCTTGCACATATGTGATTCTGTCTGTGTGAGTTGGTGTCTCTTTATCCTGACATGATTGTTATTATTTCTATATTGCCCACAAGGGGCTAAACATAGAGGAGACAAACAAGGACAGACAAAGGCGTTAAGTCGATCACATCGACCCCAGTGTGTAACTGGTACTTAATTTATCGACCCCGAAAGGATGAAAGGCAAAGTCGACCTCAGCAGAATTTGAACTCACAACGTAGCGGCAGACGAAATACTGCTAAGCATTTCGCCCGACGTGCTAACGTTTCTGCCAGCTCGCCGCCCTGACATGATTGTTATAAGCAAGTGTCACTACCATACAAGCATTGTCCATGAAAACATTTCAAACCATAACTACTTGGAAGCATGTGAAGGTTGGCAACAGGAAAGTTATCCATACATAGAAAATTTGCCTCAAAAATTTCCATAACACATGTAAGCATAGAATAGTGGACATTGAAACGATAACAATGAATCAAGACTACATAGACGAGGAATTCAGAAAGCAAAAGTTACAAAAGTCTTATTTCAATAAACAAGCTATACTTCAGATTATTTAAGTTTAAATTTCTTAAAATTTAGAGAAAGTATTGATTCTAATCTTAAAAGTTTAGAGTACATCCAGATATTTCATACAATAATTATTCATCGATTGAACTAGTAATCTAATCTTTTGTTTCTAGCTACATTCTGCTTTGATCAGCAAATTCTCTGGCTGTCTTTGTGGAGCATACATTTAGGCACACAAAGACAGATCAACACATTCAGATACAACCACACACACACACACACACACACACACACACACCCACATCATTCAGAGATGATATTAATTGATGTGAATAGCGAAATTTTACATTCAAAAGAATCAGAAGCTTGATGCTAATTGAACAGTACTTATGTAATCATATAACATTTGTAGAAATTCCAGTGGGTAAGTGTACATATATATATACATATATATATTATCATCATCATCGTTTAACGTCCGCTTTCCATGCTAGCATGGGTTGGACGATTTTGACTGAGGGCTGGCGAACCAGATGGTTGCACTAGGCTCCACTCTTGATTTGGCAGAGTTTCTACAGCTGGATGCCCTTCCTAACGCCAACCACTCTGAGAGTGTAGTGGGTGCTTTTTACATGCCACCGGCATGGGGGCCAGTCAGGCGGTACTGGCAACGACCTCACTCAAATCCTTTTACACATGCCACCAGCACAGGTGCCAGTAAGGCGACGACCTCGTGAGCACCGCCAGCAATTTTTTTTCCTCTGTCTTCCCTTCTCGGGATCTTTCCTTCTCCTTTGTTTCCGACAAAGAGCTCCGCTCGAAACGTTAAACCCTCCTTCTTCCCTTCTTTCCTGAGCGTCTAATAATACTTTATTTGTTCCATGTCCTCGCATTGCTGTGTTTTTTTGTGTTTTCTTGTTTGGATTAACTTTATATATATATATATATATATATATATATACACACGCACAGACACATATACATAAGCAGCCAGTTTACTACTCCCCCACTCCAAGCTGCTCCCAATCAACATCCATCCCTCATTCTTATGATTGAACTCTCATATTTACCATCATACCCTTGTTCACCATTTACTATATTCATCCCTTATATATATTTGACTTCCTCCACCTCATGTTTGTATCCATTTGTCACTCTTCTCCCACTCATTCAATCTCACCTACTCTGACTGATTCTTCTGATTCAATATTCACTTCTGTTTAACTGTTTGGCACCCTGTTACTACCATTTTCCTTTATCGAGTACTACAGCAACCAGTTCCCTCCACCCATGTGAAGTGTGGGTAGCCATGAATCTCCTACACACCAATAAATCTGTTGCTGCTCCTCCCATCTACACAATCAACCTCATAACAACTTGTATAAACCCCTATCACTCTTAGTTGAGGAGACTCTCTAGTCTTGCAAGCTAGAAGACAATTTCATCAGTGCTGGTGCCAGTAAAAAGGAATCCAGTAAACTTGGTAAAGTGATTGGCATCATGAAGGACATAGAAACCATGCAAAAACTGAGACATTAGACCAAAAACATAATCTTCTGGTCTGCTTGATACTGTCAAAATGTTCAATTTCAGCCAGCATGGAAAATAAATGTAAAATGATGATGGCTTATCAAACTATACAGTTATTATAATGGTTAAATCTGGAATATGGGGGAATTGTTGACTGCTTGCTTTGGCAACAAACAGTCCACAGGAGTGATCATAAAAGATAATACTAAGTTCAATTTATGTGAGGAATAAAGAGTCTAATGTTCTGAAACATGTATTCTGGATTTTAGTCTGAGTAAAGATATAAGGGAAAGTAGTGTTGTCACTTTGGTTGCAGAAAACTGCTCAATGGTCAACCAATGAATTAACCCAGCTGTGTCGAAAGTGACCATTTTACTCAGTTCTTTTAAAATGACTGACATATAATAATCAGACACTGTTTTGAACAACCAGCATTCATGAAATGCAAGCATAGAAACTTATGTTTATATACATACATCTACATTGAGAGAGCTGTTGCTTATACAGAAAACACTAAGATTTGATTGAAAAAAAAGTGAACCATAACATATATACACATATATACAAACACACACATTTATATATATCATGTGGTCAACCAGACTATTGGATATTGTTATACATCGCTGACCACAATGCACTTTGCATAATTTTAGCTTTTAAATTATGTCACCCTGCTGGCTAGGTGAGCAGGCCAACATTATCCCTGATCAGAAAGCTAGCTCATCATAGGGTTAACCCATTTACAGCTGAGTGACCTGGAGTAACGTGAAATGAAGTGTTTTGAGAACACAATGTTTGGCTTGGTTCAGGAATTGAACTCACAATCTAGTGATCATGAGTGCAACACCCTAACCACTAGATCATGCACCTTCACTATATATATATATATGACTGTGACCGACCAGGCTATCAGATATTGCTACACATCGCTGATCACAATGCGCTTTGCGTTGTTTTAGCCTTCAAATGACGCCACCCCACTGGCTAAGCGAGCAGGCCAACAGAAGAAAGAGTGAGATAAAGTTGTGGTGAAAGAGTGGAGCTTTAGGTGTTTTCGCTCAATAAACACTCACAACGCCCGGTCTGGGAATCGAAACCGCGATCCTATGACCGCGAGTCCGCTTCCTTAACCACTGGGCCATTGCACCTCCACACACACACACATATATATATACACACACATACACACATGCAGACACACACATATAGAATGCTACAAATAACACCCCAGTGGGCAATGTTCACAGTCTGCAAATGACATGGTCTATTTGTTCACATTATTCTTTAATCAATAAATTGAAAAATTTTCATGACCTTCAAAATATTTTTGTAGCTTATTGCTTTAATTAAGTTTTATAATCGTATTTCTTTTATAACTTTTGTAAAACCTTTTTACAAATAATTAGAATTAGAATCTGATTATGCAGAGTCATGCTATCATGATATACGTTAAAACGGTAGCATGCCTATCTAAGTTAGGAACCCTATTATTACTCATTTGACAATTAATTTGGTGATAATTTAATAAATTTCATGACATGTATAAAACATTCACCAAGGAAAGTAGTGATTTTTCCCATGCATATTTATATCTTCTTCGTTATCAACTCATTTTCTACTGTATGTTGCCAGAGAAACAGAACAAACCCATAGATTTTAGTTCTTAAACATTATTATAGAAGCAGCTACAGCTTCTAGCACCAATGTCTTGAACTCCAAGAGGAACTAATTAATATTTTCAAGCCATGTACTCTGAATGAAAAACAAGTATTGAAGTACAAAATAACAAGACAAAGAGACCGATAGAATAAGTACCAGGCTTACAAAGAATAAGTCCAGGGGTTGATTTCTTTGGTTAAAAGACGGTGTTCTAGCATGGCCACAGTCAAAATGACTGAAACAAGTAAAAGTGTAGATATAAATTATCATCACCATCATAGTTTAATGTCCACTTTTCCAAGCTTGTATGGAGAAGATGGAGTTTGCTGAGACAGGTTTTTTACAGCTGAATGTCCATCCTAACACCAAACCTTGCCTGTTTCCTGGTAAGGTAATATTCTCCAAAACTAGACATGTTTATACAGAAGATTGAAAGTGAAGGACATCACTTTGGTGAAAGTGGCATTCGTTTACAACTATTATATGAAAGCTAGGCAAGGAGACAGTAAAACACACAGACACACACACAGATACATGTACAGCAGGCATCTTTCAGTTTCAGTCCTCCAAATCTACTCACAAGATTTATGTATGAGTTCAGTTAGTAAACAAAATATTCTAAAATATTCTAACATCTTACCAACTCAGTTAGTTCCTTCGTTAATATACATTTGCATGGGTGTGTGTTTGCCTATGATACATGTGTGATATATGTCTTCATAGATCAATCTATATATATATGTATTCATATATCTATCTATATATATCTATCTATTTATCTCTCTCTCTATATATATATATATACACACACACTCACACATACACACACATATATATATATTCACACATACACACACATATCTATATTAGACAACTGAGATTGGTTTCAGCCATTATCAGCCCAGGCCATGACTAATTCAATAGCACCTCCTGAAGAGTTTTTTTTATACATGTGTGTGTGCGTGTGTGTGTATACACGCGCGTGTGTGCATACAGACCTCTCCAGGTGGTGCTACTGAGTTAGTCATGGCCTGGGCCGATAATGTCTGAAACAATCTAAGTTAACTAAGATATATATGGATGTGTGTGTGTGTTTGTGTGTGTGTTTGTATATATATAGTGTATCTTATGTATATAAATAGATGTACAACACCTACTGTTAAGTTAGAGCTCCGCATTGATTATCATGGTCAATCTGCTTCCATTATACTGATTAAGCAACTGTTATATTTAGTAATATTATAAGTTATGAAATACAGTGTAAATGTAGGAGCAATTACAATAAACACAAGTTTATATTATTAGTATTTTTCACCATTGAACTAAATGCAGTAAACTGTTCCTTGATGATCCATTCTGGTAAAGCATCCAAAAGTACTCAGAATATTCAATAAAAGCTTCCAAACAACCATAATGGGGAAAGACAGGTAGAAGCTAATAATATAAACTTGTGCTTATTATAATTTCTCATATATATATATATATATATATATATATTCTTCCATGGATATAGGTAAGTATTTCATTTATTTCTTACCATATTTATCACTGACGAGGAGAAAATTCTTGTGAATCAACTCTGAAATCAGGGCGAATATGATAATAATGGAATTTTTTAGAAATTTCTGTCGGCTTACTTTGAGATGCGTGCTTACAGTGATGAATTATATGGTTATTGACGTTTTGTCTATTTTTGGTATATTTGGCATTAGAATTTTTTCTTTTGACCTTGTTTATAAGTTGTGTATATATATATATATATATGCACACATATATTATATTTTTATGTATAGTATATATATGTATGCTTGTCATCATCATCATCATCATCGTCGTTTAACGTCCGTTCTCCATGCTAGCATGGGTTGGACGGTTCGACCGGGGTTCTGGGAAGCCAGAAGGCTGCACCAGGCTCCAGTCTAATCTGGCAATGTTTCTACAGCTGGATGCCCTTCCTAACGCCAACCACTCCGTGTATATATATATATATATATATGCTGGATATCAAAATTCTAACATCGTGATTGCTGCTCAATACTTTAAAAGCTGTAAAAGCTGGATGATATAACATGGACAACTACAAAGGAGACTATGAAGTCACTGTGATGGTCTTGGAATGTATCTTTCAGTAAGGTTGAGATCAAGGCCACCCTTAAGCTCAATTTAGATGGCTATGCGAAGCTGGTGGAGACTGTGATCAACACTGGTTGGAGAGGGTTACTACTGGAAGGGCATGGTTCTGTAGCAGCAGGATTCAGCTACTTACCTCCAGAAGTGGCTGTCAGAGAATTTGTCCAAGTTCACCAGTCCCAATTTCTGGCCTCATAACTCTCCCAATTATAATCTCTTGGATTACTATGTTTGGAGCTTTGACTTAGGAAGATGCCAACTGCTCTGTCTGCAACACTAAGGCCAAGGTGGTGACCAAACTCAAAGAGTTATTCAAAGAACTTTCCAGGGATACAATAAAGAATGTATGTTCCAGGTTCTGGAGCCACCTTGATGCTGCGATGGAAGCTGAGGTCAGGTTCTTTAAGTAAACTGTTATCTCCCAGCCATAATCTGATTGATACTTTTTGAAATTTTTAAAGATACTTTTATTTTTGGATGGGATATATATACACACACACACATATACACACCGATATATGTACATACATATATACATGATACATATATACATATATAGACATATGTATATATATATAGAGACATATATAGAGATATATATATAGGGCGAGTTTACGAAAAAAACAAAAGACGAAGACAGGTGGTGTACAAAACAAACAGATGTATTAGTATAACGCTCAGGAATAGAAAAAGTCTTTTATGTTTCGAGCCTGCACTCATCTACAGAAAGGGACACAGAAAACAAGGAGAGAAAAAAGTGTGTGTAGTGGCTAACGATCTATCATGGCGTCTGACTCAGACAGAAGAGTCAAATACATATACATATGTATGCACATATACATAAAATAAAATCTTCGCCTTGAATGATTAGAATCCTGAACGGAAGTGTCCATACCTGTATCATTCAATAATTATAGTCCTCTACTTCCAGGAATACTGAGATCTATCTTTTGTCATCACACATATTTGCCGATGTATCTGTATGTATGTATTTAAACATATATCTACAGCCACAATGATGTACATATACACATACAGTTATAGACATATACACACACATGTATATATGTGTATGTACATATATACACTCCATTGAGGACAATCTAGCCCTTCTTCTGCTATTGGATTATGGCTTTTAATTTTCTAATATCCTCCATTTGTTGTCAGTCAGCAACCTTCCCTTCTAATCCCATATATATTTGGTCAGTGTAGCAATGTTTCACTTCTCAGTGCTAGGATATGATGTGAAAATCCTTTACTTGAAGCATCTCACCAACAAGCTAATATATTTCTTCATGTTGGATATGTTATTTAGTCTCCCCAAGGTGCACATTGGTCTTTATGTTGCAATGAATACTTAGCATGCTACAAAGACTGATCCCAGTATTAATAGTGGGTGGAATTGTGTTAAAGCTCACTTTTCAATTAGAATGTGCAACTGAATGGAGACTGTAAGAGTGTATCCATTGAAAGGCTATAAATGTCTATAAACTAACTTACCCATGCGGAACAATAAAGGAGATAGGGGTTGTGAACCACATAATTTTGAGGAAACTTTGCTTTTGATGATTTTGGATTTGGTGTGTAAGTGACCTTCTCTTCAAACATGCTTGCCACTGTGACATTGTTGTAATAAGGGGGTTAGCCTATCAGAGATGTCCTTATTAGAGGAGGGATTTGAAATCCTTTTGCTCACTCCTTTAAGTTTGAACTGCAAGACCAGATGTCAAGATTCATTGTTAATGTAAGTTTTAAATTGGACCTGTGGCAAGGTTTGTAGAAGCTAGTGTTTATATCAAATAAATTGAAAAAGTTAACCAAGAGCAGGTTTTTAGTAACCAGTAAAACTGAATGTTTTTCCTTAATTTAGCCCATTGGCACTCCCTATATACCCAGAGTGTCATCCCTGTACAAACCAAATATGGAAGTTGGGAACCTCTTTTGCAAGGCATAATGAGTTTGCAGATTTCAGCACTGTCAAAGGAACCATGAATGTAGAATTGTGTGACCCAGGCTGAACTCTTATCGAAGAGGTGGGTCTTCCTGGTATGCACTTCTATTTGTATCTGGTATATCAGTGAATTTTCTGACAAAATCTAGATCTCTTTAGAAAGTGATGGCTAAAAATACGTAACAAGGTGGTAATGTAAGTCTACGAAAAAACAAAACAAAAAACAACAAAAAAACGTAGTTTTACATTGCTTGTTACACACATGGTTTGTTGGAATCTCTGTTATCTGATAATGATGATAAAGTTCGATCAACCGCAGCAACTGCTCCTGAACAAACGTGTAAGTAGCTGAACATACCAATAGACAAGTATTCAGAATGAAAGAATCAGAATGATAATGTGTAACAACACTTTATCTTCTTTTGTATTTCAGGTACAATCCACGCAATGCTCTTCTATGCTGTCTCTATCAATCCAGTTTCACTTATAAGTTGTAGGCCGATCTAAGGTAATAAAAAAATGGCATTTTCTCAAGATGCCACTCAATGGTATCGAACCCAGGACTGCAATGGTTACAACGTGAACGTTGTTTTTAATCAGCCACACTGCGGCAATAAATGTGTAAAGGTGTGCGCAGAACTTCTGCGAGATATGTCTTCCTTAAATCAAACCCTTCCTTCTTAAATAAAGAAAGCACACATTTCGACAATGTAGTCCAAGGTACACTTAAAAGAGATGATATGGAATGGCTGCAAGCACTTTTGATTATAGTTTTGTTTAAGCAGGACTGTCTTTCGGTTAAAAGATATATATATATATATTGGCCTGCTCGCTTAGCCAGCGGGGTGGCGTCATTTTAAGGCTAAAACAATGCGAAGCGCATTGTGACCAGCGATGTGTAGCACCATCTGATAGTCTGGTCGGTCACGGTGATATATATATATATATATATATATATGTATATATATATATGTTAATCTAACGAAGGTGAGCTGGCCTAAACTTCGAAGTCACTGTCTCTACTAGCAAAAGTATAGTAAAATATGTACTCTACAATGAGTATTGAGTAATTTCTTCGGTTTAAATTAAAATTGTTTTTATCAGAACACGACATAAAAACGTTTTCATGTATACATACACAGCCATAAATAGATATATTCGTATATATACGTACAGACCTAAGTATATGTGTGTATGCATGTATATATACCGCGCACATGCAATAAGGAAAAGGATAAAAGAAAGCCAGGTGACAAACTTACATAAACTAATTAAATACAACAAAATTTTTCGAAGTATGACTGCACCTACTCGCACCGACACACACGCACAGAGTGGTATATAGCTTTTAAAAACTTAATGCTAGTAGGATGTGGTTTCAACAGAGAAAGAAAAAAAGCATGTCGAGTTTTTGGGGAAAAAAATCACTCATTTCGTAAAGTATATATATGTTCAGACACAAAGAAACAGATGTGCAGCAACAAATATAAACGTGAAGGCTCTGAAGACGACCAGAAAATATATATTGATTGGCGTGTATTATATTTAGAAATGTGAAAAATAGTTTGGAAAACTCAAACTAGGCTGGCACTAGCTCAATAGATATAGACATCTTAATGAAGAAAAAAAAGATGTATAAAAACAATTTACAGGTACAAACCCATTGCTTAGATAAGGTATGTGAAATAAGCTCTGCCGTTTGCCGTCTTAATAAAATTGAATAATGTCACATTAAGATAGATACACATAAATTTCTACTCTTGCTTTTCAGATTATCATGATCAATATCGGATTAAGATTTGTTTTTATAAAATGTAGAAAGTTTTTTTTTTGTTTGTTTTTCTTTTTTTTTTTTTTCGGGGTGGATGGATAGGTGATGTTTGTCAACTGGCAGTATGAGGTCGATATTTAGTATTTTACCATCGCAATATATTTTCATCGATGTGGGACATAATCATATTTTTTTCTACTCTAGGCACAAGGCTCGAAATTTTGGGGGAGGGGGACCAGTCGATTAGATCGACTCCGGTACGCAACTGGTACTTAAGGATGAAAGGCAAAGTCGACATCGGCGGAATTTGAACTCAGAACGTAAAGACAGACGAAATACCTATTTCTTTACTACCCACAAGGAGCTAAACACAGAGAGGAGAAACAAGGACAGACAAACTGATTAAGTCGATTGGTACTTATTTAATCGACCCCGAAAGGATGAAAGCAAAGTCGACCTCGGCGGAATTTGAACTCAGAACGTAACGGCAGACGAAATACCGCTAAGCATTTCGCCCGGCGTGCTAGTGATTGATATTTCACACTGAATGAAATAATTAGAACATATACAAACATACACGCACATACACACACACACATATAAGGATAGATAGATAGATAGACAGACAAGTTGTGGTGCACCTGAGCACTGTATACAATAATTTCATTATTATAAGTTTCTTTATTGGCCACACAGGGCTGCACACAGATGGGACAAGTTACAAGGTAGAGCTTTTCTTTTTGGGGAGGAAAAAAACAAAAGAAAAAGGGGGGTGGCGTAGGTTTTCGATCAAGAGGGATCGTAAAAGGGAAGAAAAGAACAAAAAAAAATAAATAAAAAATAAAAAAATGGAAATAAAATAGAAAAGGAACAAAAGAAAAGAGAAATGAAAAAAGAAGAAAAAAAGGGGAAGAGGAAAAAAAACGATAGATAGATAGCTGGATGGAAGGAGCTGGGGAAGGTGGACAAAAAAGGGAGAGAGAGAAAGAGGGAGTTAGATGATATGAACAGAAATGGGGAGCGCAGGGTACCTAATATATGTAGCAGTTTATTTATTCCAAATGGTGTCATTACTCAAAGTTTCTCAAATACAGCTTCAAAGTGATCGATTTTATATTGGGCGACGTCGTTATTTCCTTTCTTTACCAGAATTATGAAAAAATCCAGATTGTAAAATGAATTACAATTTGACAATAAAAAGTCCGTTTACTTTCCTTTTTCTTAACAGGTGGTATATCACTTGCCTACAACTGTCATAAAATATATATACTATAGCGATTATTTTTTGATGTTCATTTTAGTTTTAGTTTTCCATGAATAAAATATATGGCATTTATAATATTCTCCTTGTCTATCTTAATTTATTTATCAAATGATTTAATGTTGCAAAATAAGCGAACAACACAATTTACTGGCAAAACACACGCGCACGTACCGACGCATACGCGCCGCTCTCTTTCAAATGAATACAAACCATGTGAAGGCTAAATATCGTATGAGGCATATACTATGTAAGCATGTATATCGTGCGTTTGTCCTCCTCTGAATCATATACATCCATTGTCTGATGGTGCAAACACACGTGTTTACGAGCATCTGGATTTTCAAGTTCAAAATCGCACTTGCCCGAGTTGAGTAAAAAATAGAAAATGAAATATTGGTTTGATATTAGTTCTACCGTTAAATAGCTGAATAAAATTTCACACTGGATGTTCGTGTGGAGATGAAGTTAGAGGAGAGGTGAAGGTCAATAGTGACTTAAATGAACTGAATTTGATCGAGAATCGAAATCGGCTCTATGGTTTAGCGCACCGGCTGTTTATCTCTTGATCTAAACGTCTCGCTTGGTAATTTGTTTCTGATGTAGGCACGAAGTACATTTTAAAAACCTAGTTGATGGTAGATGGGACGTGATGTTCATGCCTTTTCCAACCGCATTGTGACGATTATAAAGGATGAGAGGTATCACTAAAAATAATTTTAGCTGTGCCTGTCGAAGAAAATACGTAGTCGGAAGATAGGAAGAGGTATTATAATGGAGAGCAGATCAATGATACATTTTAAAAGAAAATAACACATTGTTTGAATAAGGGCGACTCAAATTGAGAGGCTAGGCGTGAGAGTAATATAGTAGAGTCTTTTTTCTCAGCTTCCCTCACCTATTTACATCCTACATAAGGAGTGAAAAGACTGGATAGAAAACTATTTTTATGAATGACAAGCGGTGAAAAGAGGAGAATTTTATTGAAAGTAGGAGAAATATAAACACATTACGAGCGAACACACACAAAAAAAAAAAAAATGAAGTAGAAGAGGAGGGGGGAAAATGTATCAGCAAGTTGGGTTGCAAGGATGGTGGGTGGTGCAGGTAAAGTTGAATAAAAAATCAAAGAAACTAAGGCGACTGTGAAGACTACTAGTGTAAGGTAAACCAAGGAGATAGAATTTCTTTTCTAAATCGGAAAAGCTGACTGTTTAGAAACTTGTAAAGTGGTAAATAAGTAAAACGCATCGTCTACATGTGTATTTCATTATACCTATATATATATATATATATATATATATATATATATATACGTTGTGATTTCGGGGTTTTGATACTTTTTTTTTGTCTCCGTTAATTATCCTTGTAGGGCTGCGACTTAAAAAGAGAGACTTCGGAAGAGAAACAGAGTCGGGATAATTGTTTACAAAATCGATAATTCATTTATTTACTTTGCAAGCTTACTCAATCCCGAAATAAAATGTTAGAACAAGTGATAATGAAAATGACAATCAAGTAAGAGACATTCCTGGTAGCGGCAACCTAATGAACTCGAGATACAATTAACGTTTCTAAATTTGAAAGTCGCGTTAAGAGTAAAAAAAAAATGAAGAAGAAGAGATAAAACCCCCACTTGGTTTGTAGGGCTGTCTGTCGACAAGAGGCATAGAGGTGGGGAGACGATGCTTTAAATTTCTATTGCTCTACTCAGCTGTATAACAGTTAGGGTGTGTTCGAATGCAGCAGGTCCTGATAAGTAATAGACTACAGCAGATACAAAAGATTTGAGTTTTTGAAAGAAAAAGGGGGAAATGACATTTTAAAGTAGTAAACTTAGTCTGTAAGTGTAAATAAAGTGTAAGGTGTTTCATAGATTTAGATGTGAATTATGTAAAATTAAATTAATGATCAAATAAGAGAAATACGATTCCGAAAGAAATTACAAAAAACCTATACTAGAAGCCCGGGTTGCTTAAAACCACCGCAAATCACGCAATGTGGTTGCCTTGGGTATACAGAAAGACGGATTGGTCTTGGCTTGAATATTTTAAATCATAAGTCTATTTGAGAGAACTGATTGATAACAATAGTTATAGCAGAAGTTGAATGGGCGAACGTAGATTTGGGGGAAGAAAATCAGTGAGCGATAAAATTTTAAATAGCACACTTGACGCTGATATTTGTTGCCTTTGAGGTTTTGAAAAACTCATTTAAAATTTTTTTTTTTTTTGTATACATAGCATTGGTTTTTTTTTTGGCTAGAAGTGAAAGATAATGCCCTGGAAGCTCGCATTGTGTCCAATATCTCGTCCAGATCATATAAAAATCACAGTATTTTTATTAACATTATATTTTTTTTTCTATATCAAAACTACATTGGAATATAAAACTCCAGACCGCAGTGTACGCATTCGTAACTTGAACACGAATCCACAATATACAGATATACGCGTATGTATGCGTGTGCATGAAGAGATAGATAGATAGAGAGAGAGAGAGAGAGAGATAGATAGATAGATAGATAGAGAGAGAGAGAGAGAGATAGATAGATATATAGATAGATAGATAGATAGATAGATAGATAGATAGAGAGAGAGAAATTGATAGACAGAGAGAGAGAGAGATTGATAGAGAGAGAGAAAGAGAGATGCATAAACTTTGCAGAATCTGAGTATTCTCGCGCGTGCATGTGTGTGTATGTGTATCTGTGTGCACAATCTAAACGAGCATTCTTTTTCTTTCATTTGTGTACATCTATCTATACACATATGTACGTATATATTATTATTATTATTATATTATATTATATAACGATCAATTAAATCAGTGATCGGCTGTCAGCAGGTGCCTCATGTGTACATGACACCTCTGTGGATTGGAACGACGACTAAACAGCTAACAAAAAAAAAGGTGAGTAATGAACAGTAAATAATTAAATGCTATCAAACCACTTGCTGAGGGCGTCTTGTTTCCTCGCTGTCTACACAGCAGATTACTGTCTCTTTTACAGAGAATATATAATATATATATATATATATATATATATATATATATTCTTTTACTTGTTTCAGTCATTTGACTGCGGCCATGCTGGAGCACCGCCTTTTAGTCGAGCAAATCTTTGTAAGCCCAGTACTTATTCTATCGGTCTCTTTTGCCGAACCGCTAAGTGACGGGGACGTAAACACACCAGCATCGGTTGTCAAGCAATGCTAGGGGGACAAACACAGACACACAAACACATACACACACATATACATATATATACATATATACGACAGGCTTCTTTCAGTTTCCGTCTACCAAATCCACTCACAAGGCATTGGTCGGCCCGGGGCTATAGCAGAAGACACTTGCCCAAGATGCCACGCAGTGGGACTGAACCCGGAACCATGTGGTTGGTTAGCAAGCTACTTACCACACAGCCATATATATATATATATATATATAGGCGCAGGAGTGGCATATAGGCGCAGGAGTGGCTGTGTGGTAAGTACTTGCTAACCAACCACATGGTTCCGGGTTCAGTCCACTGCGTGGCATCTGGGCGAGTGTCTTCTGCTATAGCCTCGGGCGACCAATGCCTTGTGAGAGGATTTGGTAGACGGAAACTGAAAGAAGCCTGTCGTATATATGTATATATATATATATATATGTATGTGTGTTTGTGTGTCTGTGTTTGTCCCCCTAGCATTGCTTGACAACCGATGCTGGTTTACGTCCCCGTCAAAAAGAGACCGATAGAATAAGTACTGGGCTTACAAAGAATAAGTCCCGGGGTCGATTTGCTCGACTAAAGGCGGTGCTCCAGCATGGCCGCAGTCAAATGACTGAAACAAGTAAAAGAGAAAAGAGAGAGAAAGAGATATATATGTCGAAGCAGCTTAATTACGTCGATATTTTAAGTTATTCGGTGGAATTTAAACAAATGACTTACGAAAACAAAGTGATCCCTTTAGGAGACGAAATCGAATAAAAAGCATGATCAATAGATAGAAATACTTCTCTAGCAGACGTTCGGTTTCTTACCGAACTTTTAACACAAACATTATTTGAGAGTTTAAGTCCATTTTTCTTTTTTTAAACAACAGTGTTTAAAACTTATGCAGGATATAATATTTTTTTTTTTTTAACATTTCCCAGATATCACACACACACACATAAACTGTACATTGCAGATCGATATTTGCCTGCATATAGTCAAGACTATGTTTTAAAAAAAAGTGTAAGAATATGTTAGTTATAGAGAGTAAAGGAATGCGTGTGTGTACATTCGAACAGAGATCGAATGAGAAACTAGAGGAAGACAGAAAATATATTGATGAGGAAAAAAGGAGAGGGAAAGAGGTTTATTGGAAAGTATGAGAGAAGTGATATGAAGGATGTCAACGAGTGCAAAATGTATATATTTTCTAGTTCTGTGTAAAAATGCCGAAAATATCTTCAGATAGGAGTCCTGACAGGGGAGTTCTCGATCGACTTGAAGCTTTTCGCCTCTTGTGTCTGTTAGTGAATTAAGTAAACGCCACTAAGATACTACTACTGTGAGAGAAAACGCATCGATCCGACTTATCTTTCCACCCCTTGTAGAAAGAAATTGGCCTTGTACCCGATCAAAACAGAACTAGCGATGCGCGGCGTTGTTATGCAGCAGTAAGCTCGGTACGAATACAAGTTCGCGACTTGGTTTCGATTCACAAGTCGAAGAAGAATTTCCTTCATCTCGCCGTTCTGATGCGATTGAACACTACTAAATATCACTTATTCTTCTTATTCATATCTATATAAGAAACATTCAACGACGACTCTTATTATTATCATTATATTTTATCCAAACCATTATTATTTCACTTGGGAAAAGCATTAACTTCACAATCTTAATTCTTTATCACCACGCGAAGCTTTGCGTCGATTGAAAGAGAGTATGATGGATGATATGAGGCATGTAGCAAGTCTAAGGTTTCAATGTAACTAGTTTCGCTTATCTTCTAAGTTCAATTAACACCAGGATCGATTTTGATATTCGACTCAGTCGATAAACTAAATACCACTCGGGTACTAACGTCAAATCCACTTGACTGTTCCCATTCTTAGTAAAAAGAAAAAAAATTGTCCTAATAAAAGTAATCATTTTCTTTTTTCTTTCTTTCACAAATGTTCGCTTATTAACATAGCAAACAGTCGCACATTTTAAGAGAAGGAAACCGGCTCCGTTGCGACATTCACACCTTTCTTCCAAAGTCATTAGCGATGGAAGAGAAATGGCTCTTTCTTCTCCTCACCCCCTCTCTGTCTTTCTCTCTCTCTCTTGGCAGGAATCGAAACCGAGATGCAGAATTGAATTAGTGACAGCTAACAGCTCTCTTCTCTACAACACTTGCTATTGAGAATCATAATAATGTTAATAAGCAAAAACTACATAGATGATGATGGTGGTGATGATGATGGTGATGATGGTAATGATGGTGATGGTAATGATGGTGATGATGATAATGATGGTGATGATGATGGTGATGATGGTAATGATGGTGATGATAATGGTGATGATGGTAATGATGGTGATGATGATGGTGATGATATATATATATATATATATATATATTTCGTTTTATTATTGAAAAGGTTTTATCCTCTTACGCATAACAGACAGTTACCTTACACACGTAAATTTTTTTTTTTAAAGTAAGCAAATAAAAATATAAAAAAAATAAAGGCCTCAAGCCATACAGAAATTCCACCATCACCCACTTGAACTTCGCAGCGCACAACCATCACCACCACCACCATCCTCCTCTTTTTCATACAAGACACCAGCACAGTCCCTATTAAATAACCACCTGCAACCTACCGTCACCAAATCATTTTCATTCATTCATTCAATTTTTTTTCCTTTCTGCTCGCACAATCACTCGCACACATACCCTGAGTATGCTTTTAACCGAATTACATTTGTATAGTATTTGCTTTTAAAATGTTAGTGTTGGGTTTTCACTGTTATTTCTATTTAGCCCCGGGTCAGCCTTAATTCGTCTAGGACTACTTTACCTAATGCGTCCGTCCGTCCGTCTGTTGTTGATGGTGTTATTATTATTATATTATTATTATTATTATTATTTTTTTTTTTTTTTTTTTTTTTTTTTTAAAGACAGTAAGGTGTAATTTGTTAGAAATTTGGCTGCTACGTCTAGCAAGTTCAGCGACCACATTAAAGCCCCTTTCGTTGCCTCGTGTTTATTAAGTTAACCGAAACGGAGGTAGCACTGAGGCTTTTGTTGGCGGTTGGTGAAGGTTGCGGTCGTTGTGCAGGTTTTATGCTGCACTTTGGTGTAAATGTGATATGATGTGTTGTGTTGTGCTGGTTGCAGAAATAACGGATTGTGTATGTATGTACGTATGCATGTGTGTGTGTCTGTGTGTGTGCGAGTGATGGTGTTGGTGGAGGAGAAAAATGAACTGGTCAGACAGACAGACACTCAGAAAAGAGACTGAAACAACACCAATAACAATATATATATATATATTTGTTATTGGTGTTGTTATATATATATTATATATATATATAGTATCCGATACATACGTACACACACACACACATATATATATATATCTATATATATATATATATAGTATCCGATACATACGTACACATATATATATATATATATTATATATATATATATATATATATATTATCCGATACATACGTACACACATATATATATATATATATATATATATATATATATTATATATAATATATATATATATAATACGATACATATGTACACATATATATATACATATCTATATTATCCGACACATACGTACACAATCTCATACATACGTACATGTATATATGTATGTATATTATATATATATATATGTGTGTGTGTGTGTGTGTGTGTGTAGGAAAAAAGAAAAAGTGAGACAACAAAACAGGTTGGTGGAGTGATGACGGTCAATAAAAGATTTGAAAGCGGGATTCCGCTAAGTTTTATCAGCCTTCTTTACTCTGCTCTGCTTCTCCTCCTCCTCCTTCCGCAAGAAGTAGCAAAACAGATAACGTTGTGTTCATATAGATTATTGACAGCTTTAGTCGGTGCTCCGCGGTATATATATACATATATATTTATATATATAGTGTAATAAATAAAATATATGCATACATACAAACATATATGTACGTACCTACATCTACATGTATATATACATGCATATATAAACATATATACGTGAGTACAGGACACCACAACTAGACGTAGAACTCATATATATAATATATATATATTATATATATGAATGTGTGTGTGGTGTACATCTCTGGGTTGCGTGGAACCTGTGGTAATACACGTATGTGTAGCAATATGTATGTATGTGTGTAGTAATATATACTTATGTTACTACACATAGGGATATACAAATGTAGGTGAGCGTGTGTATAATAATAAATTTGTATGTAGTGTGTGAGTGTGTATCACTATGTATATATATGTGTGGTTGTGTGTGTGTGTGATCGCATCTGTGTGGCAGTGTATCTGTGAGCGTGTGAGAGTGTGTCACTATGCATATATATGTGTGTGTGTGTGTGTGATCGCATCTGTGTGGCAGTGTATCTGTGTGCATGTGAGCGTGTGTATAATAATACATTTGTATGTAGTGTGTGAGTGTGTGTCACTATGTATATGTATATATATGTGTGTGTGTGTGACAGCATATGTGTGGCAGTGTATATGTATGCATGTGTACGTGTGTACGCATCTCTATGTTGTAGTATAAGTGTCGATGCTGGTGTGAAGTGTACGTATGTCTGCACGGCAGGATGGATACATCTGTAGTAGTAAATGTGTGTGTGTGTGTGTGTGTGTGTGTGTGTGTGTGTGTGTCTGTCTGCGGCTGCTCTTGTTTAGCCCAAGGTCAGAATCTGATTGAACATGGTCTACGATCAAAGACATACCAGACATGACCATCACATCTGTGTGTTTCAGACACTACGTTGTTCTGTTTTATTTTTCATTTTTTTTTCCGAGTGGGGGTGCTATTCGTAACAGGTTGAGAGGCGGCAACAGAGAGATTCCCCTCGATGCTAGATCTATCTTACTTCTGTGTGGTGTGTGTATAACGTCTATATTGTTGTGTGTGAGCCTCTATCGGTGATCGTGTGCATGTTGCTACAAGCACCATCGCCGAGTGCTCTTGTTATGCACTCTCGATGGTGGAGAGTGGTAGAGGCGGTCGGGGGGAGGCACAGTGCAATGACATGGTGGAGATTTTGTGTAGTGGTGAGTTTGACAACGCATCGCCTGCATGCATACATACCACACATATATATACATACATTCATACATCGTACGTACGTACGTACATACATACATACACACATATACATACATACATACGTACAATCATACATACATACACACATATATATACATATACATCGTACGTACGTATGTACATACATACAAACATACATTCATACGTACAATCACATACGTACAATCATACATACACATATATACATACATACATACATACATACGTACATATGTACATACATACATACATACATTCATACATACAATCATACATACACACATATACATACATACGTACAATCATAAATACATACATACATACACACATATACATACGTACAATCATACATACATACACACATACATACACACATATACATACGTACACTCATACATACATACACACACATATACATACATACATATACACACATACATACATAAATACATACACACATGCATACGTTCTGCGAGTGTGACATCAATTATACATCAATTTAACTGTGGCAAGTGTATTTATGATGTGTACATATTGAATGCATATATGTACACTGTATGTCTCAGAACAATCGCCAGTACATGTGGATGGAGGTCTGAATGAATGATGGGGAGGGAAAAATGCGCGTATGAGCCTAGCTTTCTATCATTATTTGTACCTCTTGTTTGTTTATGCCCATACGCATATATAATATATATATATATATATATATAGACACCCATCCGCACATAGAAATTATTTGATCATTGATAAATTCCTACACGCATATACACACACATACATACACACATACATAAATATATATATATATTTGTTGGAAATTAATCATAGTGTATATCGAGCGAGCACAAGTGCAATGATGCGTGTTTGTGCAGGCATATATAACAGGGTGTGTACAATTGTACACTATACATGCAGTTTTCACCATTGTGTTTCACGAGTTAAATATTCATAAACATGCGTACACTTGTGTGCGCGTATATATACATATATATATATATATGTATGTATATGCGTGTGGCATTGCGAACAGAGTGTGCGTATGCCATTGCACAGGGAAGTCTAAATGATTTCCTGAGCAAGTCAAATAATAATATATTAGAAGACAACTGTATAAAATGGTATGTATGTGTATTTGATAGCAGTATATAGCTGCACTATGGAACAGATTGATCAACGGGAAAATCTTCGATCTGTGTGGCTCGATCTGCTGGAAACAGCAGTCAAATACCCCTCGTATTACATCTTAGGGATGCATTATACCCGGGGAAAAAATGCGGTTACGGTTGGAATCGCTTTGATTAGAGGTTTGCAAGGTCTCTTGTTTTGGGGCTAAACAACAGATTAAATAGATTTATTTACAATTACTACTTATTATCTAATGATAATAGTTAATTCCCTGTCGAGAATGTATGTATACAAATAATAAAATAACAAAAGCTTATATATACATTAGTACTATATATGAAAAAAAAGTAAATGTACGAGTTGAATACGCAGGGATGCGTTATATATCAATATAATGCATATGTGTATGTGTGTATATATATATACATATTTCTTTACGTGGAAGTTTAAATGGTTGTATGTGTAGCTGGCTTTATTTAGCCCTAGGTCAGTCTTGATCGAGCAGATTTAGGTTAACAAAAGCGTTCTATATGTGACCATCTCGTATATTTAGGTGCTTATTTGAAAACATGCATTGTCAAGTCTCCTGTTTACTACTAAAAGCAACAGTGGAATCTGGCTGTTATTTCTAGCAGGTTGACCGATCGCGTAGTCACCCCCCCATTCATTCGTATGAATGTTTATACGTATGTGTGTGTATGATCGTACGTATGTGCAAAAGTTTCAGCGTATACATAATGCAATATTCGAAATGAAAGGAACTTCGGTGAATAAAATATCTGCATGTGTGTGCATTTATATGCATCTTTAGTGTGCAACACATACAACTCTGATTGATGTGATCCATACACACACATCTACACACATGCATGCATGTGTGTGTCTATCAATAGGTACGGCCATAAGGAAGAACAAGCACTCAAAACACAAAGTTGAGTGACCACCAATATTTTAAAACAGATTATTACATCTTCGTTACTCCAGGTTTCGTGTTACCGCTTATCGACACGACTGAAAAGTCCTCATTCTTTTTTTTTTTTTTTCAATCTCACACACAGACACACACACACACGTGCATATGTGTGTAAAAATCTTTCGGTGTTTATCAGCGGTTTCGGTATATGTATGTATGTCAATTTATGTGCATCTGGTATGTGCATCAAAATACAATAAGATCATATACAATTGTATTTATATCACATATATATATATATATGACATACATACGTATATGTATCATATATGTCCATGATATACACACGTACATGTATCATATACTTATATATATATATATATACGTACGTGTATCGTATACTTATGTATATATATATTATATATATATTTCACTATCACACACACACGTGTATATGTGTGTGTGTGAAAATTTTTTATATATACATACATATACACATAATACATATATATATACACATACATACATACATACATATACACATAATACATATATATATACACATACATACATATACACATACATATACATACATACATACACACACACATACATACACACACACATACATACACACACACATACAATCATACATACATACATACATACATACATACATGTATGTGTATATAATATGTGCGTGTGCGCGTAAATTATTCACACACACACACGCATTGATTTTATTCAACAATGAAATAATTTAGATGGGAAGAATATCTGAGTGAACATTTACCAAGTAATAAGTCAATATAACAGCAATATTACAAACAATATAGAGGCGACATAAAAGGCAAAGAACAATCAATTAAAGGCTGCCCCCTTCCAGAAGACCAAGACGCAAGGTGCTCCTTCATAATTACGATCAAGTGACTGCTAGAAATAGCAGTCAAATTCCGTTTGATTAATTATCATTATTATTGTTGATTATTATTTAAAAAAAAAAAATTTTTTTTTTATCATAATATATTTGAGAATTCGGAAAATGAATGAAAATAATAAAAATAATATTTTCTTTGGAATACTTGATACATTTTTTTTTTTTGAAAAAAATAAAAAAAACTTACTGCATTATTTAAATGAAATTATAAAATGAATGAAACAAATACATTTTTTTTTATATAAGTGTATATATTATATTATTGAAGCAAAACATACCAAGAGGTGTGTATATATATATATAAATATATGTATATGTATGTATATATATACATGTGTGTATGTGTGTGTGTGTATGCTTGTATATATATATATATATACATGTGTGTGTATATATATGTGAATGTTTGTATATATATATATATATATACATGTGTGTGTATATATATGTGAATACTTGTACATGTATGTATATATATATGTATATGTGAATACTTGTATATGTATATATATATATATATATACATACATGTGTATATATATGTATATGTGAATGCTTGTATATGTGTGTATATATGTATATACATGTGTGTGTATATTTGTATATGTGTATGCATGTATGTACATATGTTTATATATTTATGTATATATGTTGTATATATTATGTTTATGTATATATTTGAGCAAGTATATTTAATCTATATATATACATACATTTGAGCATGTGTGTATGCATGTATGGATATGCACATGTGTATATATAGTACATGTATACAATATGTATATAGTTTATGTATATAGTATGTGTATATAGTATGTATATATATGTACATTAGTCTGTCTGTATAAATATTTCTGCATAAATGTGCGCATGTATGTATGTCTATCTACAAATGCATATAGTACATATATAGTACGTATCTACGTATGCATATACTATGTATATAGTACGTATGTGTGTGTATAAATACACACACAGTTGCATATATGTATGTGTGCATGTATGCGTATGTATGAACATGTATATAGTCTCTGTGTGTGTATACATTTATGCATATATATATACATATATATATCGTGCGATTGCATATACATTTAATGGGGGAGGGGGGAAATGATAGGATTTTCTTTTTTTTTGATTTTTTTTCTTCTTTTTTTTTTTTGGTTGTTTGTTTTTAAATTGTTTGAACTTACCGTCCTCATCCTCCAGGCATTTGCTATTAATAAGCAGCGTAAAACAGGAGAAGACAATAACAGTCACCACACTAAACATAACAATCTTCATTGTTTTAGTCCAACGTAACGGACAGTGGAATTGGAAGAAAGCAGACGACGAGTAAAGTCCATAGGCGGTGTGTGTGTATTAGAACACTGGTAGATAGATAGAGCGAGGGGGGGAGTGAGAGTAGAGCTGTGATAGTGAGTGAGTGAGAGAGAGAGAGATAGAATGATAGAAAGGAGCGAGCGAGCGAGCGAGTGAAGGGGAGAGAGAGATAGAACGGGTGAGCGAGCGAGCGAGCGAGTGAGTGAGTGAGAGTGAGAGAGAGGAATAGACTGACAGCTACAAAGAGAGGGATTGGATGAAACAGAGTGTAAGTGTACGTATGGGAGTGTAGCGTGTATATATATATATGTGCGCGTATATATATATATGTATGTATATATATATATATATATTATATATATATATGTATGTATGTATATATATATGTATGTATATATATATGTATATATGTATGTATATATATGTATCAATATATGTATGAAGATATATGAATGTATATATATGTATGTATATATATGTGTGTGTATATATATGTGTGTGTGTGTGTGTATATATAGAGAGAGAGGGGGAAGGGATAGAGAAATAGACTAACAGCTACAAAGAGAGGGATTAGATAAAGTAGTGTATACGTGTGTGAGTGTGAAATGTGTGCGTGAGTGTGAAATGTGTGTGTGAGTGTGAGTGAAGAAAAGCGAGAAAGAGAGTGATGTGGAGTGAAAGTAAGTCAATTAGAAATACTAGTAAAAAAGAGAGAGAGAGAGCGAGATAGAGAGAGGAGGGAAAAAAAGGAAAGAGACGCAGAAGAGAATTGAATGAAGTAGAGTAAAAAAGAGAGTGAGACAGAGATAAAGAGAGAGAGGAAGAGAAAAAGAGGGAGAGAAGGAGAGAGAGAAATGGATGGATGCAGACGACAGCGACGTGCAAGAAGACACTGAGTGTGCGTCGGTAGCAGTGACGGCGCGTCTCTTTGCCGCCGCCGCCGCTTGCTTGCTTGGTACCTCCTCCGTCACTCCGCCACCGCCACTATCCGACAAACGTGGTACTTGTAGCTCTGGTCCTATGTATATATATATTATATATATATATATATGTAAATATATATATATATTCCTGCTTGGTGAATTTTTTCCAGCAACACTTGAAGAGTGGACGATGATGTTAATAATAATAATATAATAATAATAATGTAGTTTAGCCGGTAGTACTGAATGGTTTCAGGTTGTTAATACAGTAGTAGTGGTTGTGTTAGAGTAGCGGCGACGGCGGCGTCGTCGTCGGTGGTGGTGGTGGTGAATACGCAGATACGACGTAGTGGTGGTGGTGGCGGTGGCGGCGGCAGCAGCCGCCATTTATAACTCCGACATCTGCCGAACGGTTGGGAACGGTGTTCAAATGACGAGTAAGACAAGACTACATCCAAACAAGCCATGTGTAAAGTGCTTCGCCTTGGTTATTATCACAGACCATCGTTGCTCTCCCCATCCTTTTACTATACCCTCGAAGCCCTCGCTGACGACGGCTGTGTGTAGTTGCTCCGATTCAGACTGGAGGTGTTGCTGGCATCTTGCATGACTGGATGAAGACACATGCTTCAATAGATAAGAAAAGAAAAGAGAAACTGTGTGAGTGTATCTGTGGTTGTGTCTGTGTGTGCGTACCAAATGTCTAGCAGTATCCGTGTTGAAAAGAGAGCGAGTGTGCGATGAATGAATGAACGAGTAAATGTTTTAAAAAGTGAGCGCGAATGAATGAATGAATGAATGAACGTCTGTGTGTGTGTGTGTGTGTGTGCCTGCATCAGAGAAAAACTGAAAGCGAGAGAAAAAGAAAGCTTGTGTTTGAATAGATAGATGTATCATAAAACTGAATGTGTGTATGAAAGAGAGAGAGATCGAGAAGGGGGAAATGATGAAGAGTGACAGAGAATCGAAAAGACAGTAAAAGACAACGAACGGTCAAGTATAGGAAAAAGAAAAAAATCGAGAGGAGATGCTGATTTTTTACTGCCCACTTAAAGATTACTTTATCATGGATATATATATATAGATATGTATACATAAAAAAAATATGAATCTCCGAAGGATCGGGAGAAAAAAGAAGAAATATGAGGAAAGTCCCGATGAAGACGGCGATAAAAACAAAAGTCGATTAACACAGAAAAACCCTCAACTGGAAAGCGCTATATTTTTTGTTCTTTAGTATCAAAAATCTTTTATTTAAAATCTTTTTTTTTTTCAGCCAGGTTTGTTTTTTTTTTCATCTTGATCAGAACTGCACAGATGTATATCAACTAACGAAGATTTGATTGCAAATATATATATATAATATGTATATAAATGTGTGTGTGTGTATATATATTTGAATATATATATTTGACGGAGTGTTGTTCTCCGCTCATGCGGCACTTTTCTTCCCCATCGTTCAGAAGGACGGACTTAATAACAACAAGCTTTTGTTTTTCTTTTAAATGAAAGAACATATGTTTAAAGAGTGACCGTGCGTGATAGAAAAGCATGTGAAAAGTCGAGAGACGATCGAAAGAGAAGAGCGAGAGAGAAAGAAAGTAAAAGGGCGAAAAGCTCTGCAAATACAGTGAAATCGCATTTCTCCTATACACGTATTCCTTGTAATATTAACCAAAAAATTATGTATATATAGAGAGATAGAGAGAAAGAGAAAGTGTGTATGTGTGACTTTACAGTACCTTAATGACCTGTGTGAATCACAGGTATGCATGTGGATATATGTATGCACTTATATTATTTATAAAAATATAAATGTTGTTAAGTTTTCAGAAAAGATCATAAAATTTTTCAAAAATTCTAATTTGCGCTCGAATAACAACACTCAACTTCAGCGATCCACGTTTCTATTCTGGAATGAACAATTAGATGTTTGCTCTGCAATTATCCTATTCTTTCGTAGGTTTTTTTAATACATATAATAATGGCAGTAGTCTTGCTAAACAAAAATGTATATATGACGAATGTTAATTTTATATATATATATATATATTATATCTGTTTGATTTTGTGTATTGTTTATTTATTTCATTCTAAGATGTGTGATTAATTATGCAGATACGTGTCATGTTTTGTGAGCACGATTGTATAAACACGGCTGAGTAAAGTTGACAGGAGCAGGTGCGCAAGTTTTGTTTTGTTTTTTTATTTCTTTCTTTATTATCATTATTATTATTGTTATTATTATTATTACTATTATTCTTATTGTTGTTGTTGTTGTTATTGTTATTATTGCTGTTGTTGTTGTTTTTGAAAGTAAATTAGTGTTTGACAGTGTAACATCTGTGTGTATGTCACGAACACGTCTATTAAAAAAAAAAAGCGTTAGTGGGTAGTTGTTCAGAACTGTGATTGTGAATATTTCTTATCAATTTACTTATATATATATATATATATATATATGGCCTTATGTAAGTATATATATATATATATATATATATATATATATGTGGTGTGTGTGTGTGTGTGTGTGTGTGTTTGTATGTATATATATATATGTGTGTGTGTTTGTATGTATATATATATATATATTATATATATATATATGTGTGTGTGTGTTTGTATGTATATATATATATATGTATGTACATTTGTATATATGTGTTTGTATGTATATATATGTATGTACATTTGTATATATATGTGTGTGTGTGTTTGTATGTATATATATGTATGTACATATGTATGTGTGTGTGTATATATAAATGCATATGTATATATATATATGATATATGTGTGTATGTATATAAATTCATGTGTATATCTATCTATATATTGTGAGATTGAAATATGAGTGTTGATAGTGACTTCGAAGCTTCGGTCTGCTAGCTTTCATGCACTCTCCCCAAAAATATTGAGTAACCCTTTGATCTAAAATTGGTTTTATTACTTGACATAAAAACAAACATGCACACACGTGTGTATAGAGAGAGAGGAAGGGGGAGTCATGTGTGTACAAACTGGGACAAGAACGTGAAACATTTAGAAGACGATACAAAAAACACGGACGGGACATTCGAAGCCTTCAATTTTCAGTCAAGAACCGGATCATCTTCGCAATTTCGGCTGATTAATCTTATATATATATATATAGGTGTGGGTGTGCGTATAATTAGTAAATTGCGGATAAAAATTGGGTCATTTATTTACTTAATGTTTTGTTAATGAAAATAAATCTGCTGTTGAGGATCAGCGAAATATATTTTGGATTTTGTCTTTTTTCCGTGAAATTTTCAAGTAAATCAAATAAATTTACAGTTGGTAGAGAAACGTGTTGTGAAAAAAAAAAAAAAAGTGAGTGAGTGAGCGCAAAAGGAGATTGAAACTGTTCTTGTAAGCATCGATGAAACGAAGAGAGCATTTGTGTCTGTATGTGGGCCTCAGTGAATGAATGAATGAATGGAATGGAATGAACGGCTGCTTGGCAAACGAATATTAATGGTTAAACAGTAGCCACGAAACGAACGAAGTATGCTATTGAAAAGGTGAGTGTTTGAGAAAGAAGAAAACATAATTGGGCGATCTTTCGTCTCTAGTAGACCTTTCCGTCGATTTCCGTAAAAAAATTTTTTTTTTTTACATATGGGCTTGCGGGAACTTTTGAAGTAATGTGAGCGAAAGAGACTAAGAGAAAGCGATTGTATGAGGAGGGAAGTTCTTTTGAAGTTACCATGCATGGGAGCATTGATGTACATGTGTGTGTGCGTGTTTGATGGGGTGTGGGAGACAGACAGTATGTTGTGTAAGTGAAGTGCTTCTGTTAGTGTGTGTGAAGAGACAGAGTAATGTGTGAAAGAAAGAGATAACTGAAATTTTTTACTCGGTGTATGTGTATATGTATGTATGCATGTATGTGTATGTGTATATGTATGTATATTACTTCAAAAGTTCCCGCAAGCCCATATGTAAAAAAAAAAAAATTTTTACGGAAATCGACGGAAAGGTCTACTAGAGACGAAAGATCGCCCATAATTGTATGAAATAAAGAAGAATCAAAATGAAAAGGGATGCGAGTTTAGTTTAGTTTTTTTCTTTTTTTCTTAAGAAAACATACACGTGCTTCTTATTATATAATATATATGTTTGTTACAGGAGTGAGGCGTGCATTCACACGCTACAAAAAAGTAAAACGAAATTGCTAATTAAAAATTGCAACATAAGCGAACCCCACTGATGTGGTCCGCGCGGTCGCAAAAGTTTTTTAAAGTAAAAATTTCTGTTATTGGCCTCAGGCACTAGGACCATTTATAATTACTAAAATACTTTTGTTTTATTACAAAAAAAGTGTTATAATTTTCGTTGTCGCGTGATCCGAAGACTTGGTCTTAGAATTTGTTTTGCTCTTTTCCGGTAGTATCGTTGATATTGCGATCGATATTAATTGTTTCAATCGACCTAGAACAGATATATAATGATTTCAGCAATGGAATTTTAAAAACCCAGGTTTTGTCAGTAATTTTTATTAATATCTTATTTCGTCTTTTGTTAAAATTGACATATCCTTAATAGGTTGTTTAAGTTCCCTGAGTAAGCTAGAACACAATAGTTTTCTTTTGTTATACTTTTGTATTTAGTCATGTGTGTCGTAGAGCAAGAAAGCGGTCAACGTCTTGTCCCCTGATAAAATCACCCCACTTCATTTTGTACCTCTGAAGAATACCACCTCATTTTTCCCTTCAACTAAAATCATATGACCGCCTACTTTGTCCAGCCACACATTGATTTTTCTGCTTAGATTTCGTTTAATTTTGTAACTGTTAGAAAATTACTGACTAGTTCACATTCTGTTAGGGTAACCGCTACATTAAGTGAAAGCGAACCTCCAACTTTTCCCATTGTCTTTTCATTTCATTCATACACAAGTTTTAACTCACTTCTCAGCAGTGTGTGTATGCGTGCGTGTGCTGTAGTTTTTTTGAATAGGGCTTCAAACCTTTTCGTTTACTTGTACCGAGAGAACACAAAAAGATTGTATTTTCCCCCCAAGAAACTACTTGCACTACTCAATCTAGACAATCTGACTAGATGTATTTATTTATCCTAGCGATAAGAGAAGTAGCGAACTGCTGTGTCAGCGATAACTTAGCTTGCAGGTGAGTTTAAGAGATGATTTAACTCGGTTGCGGGCGAGAAGTGAGATAGATAAAGAGAAATAAAAATCACACATTTTCAGTCGTGGGTAAGCTAGTAAAAGCGATGAGAGTTTAAATTGTATATCTATATATATATATAACATGGCCTTACAGACCTTGCAACAGAGATGGTGATGATTGATGTTAAAATAGTTGAAAGATATTTCTGGGGATAAAACACCACCTGAAGAATGTTTTTTTTTCTCTTTTCGTTTTTGTTACGCGGATATGAAACGAGAGATTTTTCTCTTTCAGTTTATTTGTTTTTCTTTCTTTTTATTTTTTTATTGAAGATGAAAAATATTGCAGTTGTGTCTCTGAAATGCATTTTAGATGTAAGTAAAATAAATTGCTTTTCCCGCTGGGAATTGAAATCAAGTTGTTCACCTGATGCCTTTGTCGTGAACTTAAATTCTATACCATGTCATTCTCGCAAATACGCCACACGGCTATACATTTTGGAATAAGTCTATGTTGATTTTAATAGAACTCTAGTGGCTTAACTGCTACTTATTTTATCGATCTCAGAATGGAAGGCTATAACTATTCCGCCTTGATTTCAACTCGGAAAGTAAAGGCAATTAAATGCCATATTTTGTCCGATGTCTTCCTATCTAGCATCCCTTGCTCTCCTTCGTAAAAAAAAATTAATTAAACATTTCCTGCATTTGTATGGTGATTGCCAACCTTTTCGCTAATAAGAGAAGCCCTTTTATTTAAATGAATTTTCTTCGAAAACCCACCACCCAGGTTTTTGAGTGGTCAGTCTATCGAAAAAGCCGATTTTGTTAACTAAGTCGTCTTCTTAGTTTAAAGATCATATATATATATATATTTAGATAGATAGATATGTTTCTTTATTAGCCACACAGGGCTGCACACTGACGGGACAGATTACAAAGTAGAGCTTTTCTTTTGGGGAGAAAGAAAAAAAAAGTGGGGTAGGTTTTCGATCAAAAGGGATCGTAAAAGGGAAAGAAGAAAAAAGGAAAAGAAACAAGAAAATAAAACGATCAATAGATAGATAGATGAGTAGTATATTTTATACTGCAGCCGTTCAATAGTTTGAATGCAACCCACAGATCTCTGTGCGTCTTTGGTAAACCTAGTTTGGGGACCACTGCATTAACGAAATACCCCACGGAGCTAAGTTTGAGTCTAGTGGAATGACACTAGTAAATGCATAGTGCGTATTTTCATCTGACCCGAGATTATAAAAAGCTGATGAGAGTTGAACAAAAAAAAAAAAGAGGGCGAAAAGTATATTTTTATCTGGCCCTTTCGTCCAGTAAGTTTCTCCCTATTTGCGAAAGATGAAATGGCGAAGGTAAAGAGCGTGCACACCATCCATCGGACGAAAGTAAAACATCATCCGGCGTTTTTACTTTTTTCAAAGCGGGGAGGTGATTAGTGGGGGAATGGGCTTTTAGTGTTTTTTAAGAAAAATTAAAATTTAAAAAAAATATATTCGCAGATTCGTTATCTCTGCACTTTTTATACGTGGATAAAAAAAAGAATTCGAAAAAAAGTTTAAAATTAAGAAATTGATGGTTGTGGGGGGTGGGGGTTAAAATTTTGAAAACGTGATTTTCGACCAAAATCGTATTCTCCTATATCGAAAGCAGACATCCGAAAAAATTCTGGAAAAAAAGCAAAAACCCCAAAAAATCGGAAATGGGTGGTGTGCACGCGCTTTATCTCCGCTGATGAAATACATTGAACCAAGATCATAAACACAAAAGAAAGCTGGGATAAACGCTGACACATCCATCGTTGATCACTTTTAAAAGAAAGCCATTTGACTGATGAGCCAAGATGAACTTAGACGCTTTAACCATCTATTCCCCCACCCCTCTCTCTCTCTTTCTCCCCCCTGCTGTCGTCTTCTACTAATGTCGTTGTTTAGTATCAAGTCAACCTTTATTGAGAGACCTCTGATCAAATGCTTTCCAACCATGACCAAACTTTCTTTTTCCTATAAGAAGGGGACACACAATGTTAACCAATGTTATAGCATAGGATTTGGCTGCTATTTCTAGCAAGTAGGGCGACCATATTGAGGCTTCCTCAGAAATCGCAAGGAAATCCTCTCATACCTCCTACGTCATCTACTCAGCCTTCCAGAAATGGCAGCATCAATGGGTCCTATGCCTCAAATATATATCAACATCATCATCATCATCGTTTAAAGTCCGTTTTCCACGCTGGCATGGGTTGGAAGGTTTGATTGTGGTCTGGAGAGCCTGCAGCTGCACCAGGCTCCAGTCTGATCTGGCAGAGTTTCTACAGCTGGATGCCCTTCCTAATGCCACCACTCTGAGAGTGTAGGGGGTGCTTTTTACGTGCCACCGGCACAGGAACCAGGCGATACTGGCATTGATCATGTTTGCATAGTGCTTTTTACGTGCCACGTTCAGATGGTGCTTTTTTCGTACCACATATCTATATATATAAAGCTGAAGTGGTCTGTCTGTGGCAGATTTGGTAGCCTTCAACTAACACTATCTCCTCTGAGACCCTGCGGCGCAAGTTGACCAAAATTGAGACTATGATAGAAGAAGGCTTGCTCTTCCTTCTGTAGAAGAAAAAATTCAAATCGGACCATGTTAACACCAAAAATTATTTACATCAAAAAGGTGCTTTTTTTCTATGAAAATCCCTATTTTTTGACTGCTGTGTCGCCATTTTTCGGTGTATTTCAACCAGAAAAATGTTCACTTAAAGAGAATAACAAACTACATAATGCAAAATTTTTACTTTTCAAAGCTTCCAATTCTAAAGGGTCGAAACAAACCCAAGCAACGCTGGGCGATACTGCTAGTACATTAATAAAATGATGATCAAAGCTTGAATGCCTGTGATTCTAGGTTTGCTGGACTTGTATTGACCCAGGGCTAAACAACAACATCTGTTCCTATGTCCTTATCCTCAGGTTAGACATCAAACAGACACTACCAGATGATCATTCTGTAGAACTACAACCTTTTGAAATTCCCTCATTGTTCATATACTGTGTGACCCTAGGTCAGCCTGGATTGAGCAGACCTTTAATCCAACCTCAGTCATCTGGGTCTTTCCTCTCTCTCTCTCTCTAAAGAAACTAAAACCTCAATATTCAACGTAACTTTTCTAAGAGAATAAGGTGTGATCTGAAGTATCAATGTAGTAGATCCGTTGTTGGCTCATTCATTTGCATTTTGCTGCTTCCTGGTATAGTAGAAGAGAAGAAGGTAGATCAGAAATCTCAAGCGGTCACTAACCACTACATCAATCCTTGTTTGAGGTTCAGTTGTGTGTCAGTGTTACAGAAAAGTTTCTTGAACTTCTGTGCTTTCTTAGGCACCAATCATGAATTGAGATAATAAAAATATAAGATTGTGCCCCAGGACAGTTTTTTATGTCATTGCCTACATAACTTTTTCTTACAGTTCTATATTTAAAAGATGAGGAATTATGTACATTATTTACATTCAATGGATATTTGTCCTCATCTTGTTTGTTGTTAACACAACGTTTCGGCTGATATACCCTCCAAGTCTTCTTCAGGTGTCTTGGAGAAATTTCAAACCTGGGTTCTCATTCCTAAGGTACTTTTTGATGTTATTATTATTAGTATTGCTATTGTTCAGGTCACTGCTTGGAATTGAACTCGGAATGTTGTGGTTGGTAATGCGTGCTCTTAACCACTACGCCATATGCCCAATAATAATAATAATAATAACATTGAAAGATACCTTAGGAATGAGAACCCAGGTTCGAAATCTTTCCAAGACACCTGAAGATGGCTGGAGGGTATATCAGCCAAAACGTTGTGTTAACAACAAACAAGATGAAGACAAATATCCATCAAATGTAAATAATGTAACCTTCCCTTGTTCTATCCGGTAGCAGGCTTTCACTGGAAAACCTTAGCCACCTGTATTTCTAACAGTGGCACTGTATAAGAAGTATGCTGGGAACCAGTGCATCATGCAGTTATGATATCTCCTTGTGAGAAGCCTAAACTGAATACTTCTTTTAGAGTGAACTGTATGAAAAATACCCTGGGATCTTGAGCCTTGTGGAGTGTCAACATGTTAAGGGTTAAAACAGTAATGACTCAAAAACAAAAGATAAAGTTTTAAGTCAATAACTCAAAAGGACCAAACAAGGACACATTCACCATTTTGGATAGTTCATTACTCTCTCTCCCTCTCTCTCCCATATATATATGTGTGTGTGTGAATGCACATGGCTCAGTGGTTAGAGCATCGAGCTTACGATTGTGAGGTTGTGAGTTCAAATCCCGAACCGGGCTGTGTGTTGTGTTCTTGAGCAAGACACTTTATTTCATGTTGCTCCAGTTCACTCAGCTGTAGAAATGAGTTGCAACGTCACAGGTGCCAAGCTGTATCGACTTTTGCCTTTTCCTTGTATAACACTGGTGGTGTGGAGAAGGAAGGCCGGTAAGCATGGGCGACTGCTGGTCTTCCATAAAACAGCCTTGCCTGGGAGGGTAACTTACTAGGTGCAATCCCATGGTCAGTCATGACCGAAGGGGGTCTCAGCATATATATATATATATATATATATATATATATATATAGGAAAATGTGTTGTTGAGAATGCTCCTAAATTTCAAAAACTCAGAAATGTTTAAAATACATTTATTTACATATGTACCAAACTAGTTTCAACAATATTTTTTGTTTATCAATGGTAAAAGTTTAAAATTAGAAAACCATCTTTAAAAGTTTCAATGTTGACAAATTAAAATGTTTCAATCTTGACAAATTAAAACGTTTCCATCTTGATAAATTAAAATATTTCAATGTTGATAAATTAACATATTCAAAACAGAAGGTGTAAGTTTCAATGTTCATAACAGTCAATAAAATTAAAACTGTATATCAATTTGTTATATATATACAAAATTTAGAGGACTGACCACTAAAAGTGGACAGCCTATATGCTAAACATAGATGTCAAATCACCAATTGACGTCTATGTTGAGCATATAGGCTGCCCACTTTTAGTGGTCAGTCCTCTAAATTTTGTATGTAAAACAATTTTAATCTTCAGGTTTTTTAAAATATGCTAAGCCACTGGTTTTAATTGATTAATATCAGTTTCGATTTCTATCCTTATTTAATGTATATATACATACTTACACTTGCACATGTATGTGTATATGGAAAGGGTGTTTAAGCTAAATTTGAGGTTTTTTAATGTCTCCTTGTTTTTTTTTTTTCAGAAACAGCTTGATGCATTGGTGAACAGTCAACAGCGTTGGAGAGCATTAAGATTAAAACTGTAGTTGAGAAAAAGTTAGCTGACATGGAAGACTGGAAGCCATTTGAATTTTGTAAAAGAGTTACCTGCCAGGTATCAAAATGCTGACACTGTGACTGCTGTTTAATGCTCTGCAAACATTGTAAAGGCTGTAAGTCATGACATGGACAGCTGCAATTGCGGCCCCCAAACCATGGCTAGCAAGAAGGGACACAGAAGGCATCCTGACTGTCTGCATGCCTGTAATTCTCTGCAGCCCTATTATTAATATAATTTCAATGTGATGCATTTAGCATTTGTTATTTTTCTTTGGAGACTATTCCTATAGTTTAGTTCACAGTAAAGTCATGTACCATAAATCCTCAAATATAGTCCGCCCTTGAGTATAATACGCAGGGGATTTTTACTGTGAAAAACCTAAACCTTGTGTATAATACACACCCCTTCTCTAACTTGAGTCAAGGAGGTCTATATAACGTCCTTGGTTTGTAAAAATGTATACGGTAACGTCCTTTATTATTATTGTATATATAACATAATGCAAACGTGTAGCTTTTTTGTGCATTTTGTTTGCAGAAAATAAAGAAATAACAGTAATAATAGTAATAACATTTAATAAATGTTACTTACTGCATGTTATGGATGATTCTTTTATGACATCATTGCTTTCAGACTTAGCTTAAGGTATTTTCGTGCCCGACATCACAAAATGCGTCTGAATAAACATTGCCGGACAGCAAATAGGGTGTCGGACATTGCTTAGAAAATAATTTTCATTTTTAACCTCGTATATAGTATGCCCTAGGGATTTTGACCTTTAAAATTTGGGAAAAAAATGCGGATTATACTTAAGGATTTACGGTATTACAAATTAATAAAGTCATTTAGAGTGTAAGATAAAAAAAAAATAAATAAACTTGTAGTATTTGTTCCAGTACTCAGAGCCATGAGTTCGAATCCTGCCAAGGTCAACTTTGCTTTATATCCTTTGTGGGTCAATAAAAACGAGCTGTGAATTGGCAGAAGCATGAGGCAGTCAGACCAGATGCCTTACAGTATTTGTTCCAACTCTTTGCATTCTGAGTTCAAATCCCACTTTGACCTAGTTGTATAGTAGACTTCATCCATCACTGAGTTTAGCCCCTGGGATCTTGGGCAATTTTCGTAGACCCTATCCTACTGGAAGCATTCAGGGGAGAATTCCAATTTCGAAATACCTACCCTGCCCCCATTAATCTTGGAGGTCCACTATGCCTTGTCTACAAATATACGATATAAATAAAAACACACATTACATTTTTGTTGTTTCACTTTGCTTTTTGATATATATAGATATGTGTATACATATAGATGCATATCTAGATATGTATATATTGAGAACTGCTGAGATATATCATCACCATTCTTTATCCTCATCATCATCATCATCATTTAAAATTCACTTTTCCATGCTTGCATGGATCGAATGAATTCATTGAGGCAAATTTTCTGCAGCTGGACACCCTTCCTGTTGCCAACCCTCACCTATTTCCATATATGTATATATTTCCTCATGGCCTGAATGTTTTTACAGATGACTGGAAGTAAAGGATAGATGATGGGCTTCGTTCAGTTTCTGTCCACCAGATCCACTCACAAAGCTTTGGTTGGCTCCAGGTTATAGTAGAAAACACTTGTCCAAGATACCACATGGTGGGACTGAACCCAGAACTGTGTGGTTGAAAAGCAAACTTCTTACCACACAGCCCCACCTACACCTATACGTTATATTCTTTTCTTTGTTGACACATTTAACGTGTCCTGGATACAATATGTTCTTTCAAATCCTAGCAGAGAGAAAATAAAATTATTTTATTTCCATTCTGATGAGGCTTCGCTCACTGCTGTAAAATGAAAAACCTATGGGGAACTAATAGAAATTATAGCTTGGAAATCTGGCACAAACAAAAATCCGAAGACTCCAATCGCTGGTAACACAATAGTGCTAATAATAAAATTAAAATATCTTTGTTTCTTTTGTGGTTTTCGATGTATTTTTTTCATTGAATTCATATTAAAACTAATAATTAAATATTGTAAAATGAGAAAATCTATCAATGCAACCACTACTATATAAGCTTGTGTTTGTGTGCATGCGTGAGCTGTGTTCGATATATAATTTAAACAGCAACTCTAATTTCCTGCCAGACTTTTGCTGAAGTATGAAAAAAAAAAAAAAAAATCATAAATAAATAAAATAAATCAGTAAAAAAAAAAAAATCTGATTACGATCAATCAGTTTTGGGCTGTCTTCGTTTAGTATATAGCACGAGTATAAAAGTGATAATATAAAACAACAGCAACAATACTAATAATATGTGGGAATAGATGGATGTTAAAGCATTAAAGATATCTTTGAAAATCAATAGTCTAACAATAATATGATACGCTCACATAGCTATTTACAAACAAATGAATAGATATATGAGTAGTGTGTAGGGGTGTGTGCATATATGTATGTATGAGTGTGTGTGTGCATACACATTCTCATATTTCTATACATGTATGTAAGCATGTCTACACATATGTGTATATATGTGTGTTGTATGTATGTATATGTAAATATATAATATATATGTGAGTATGTATGTACACATCATATGTATGTATGTGTGAGTATATACACATATATGTATGTGTGTAAATATATATATATACATACATTATATATATATATATACACACATACATATATATTTATACATACATATATATTCATCTATATATATATATATGTACATATATATATCTCTATATATATATACATATATATATACATACATATATATATATATACATACATACACATATATATATATATTTATATATATATACATATATATATACATACATACATATATATATATACACACATATATATATATACATATATATACATAAAAGTGAGTTTGGAGAGATATATTGTCTGGGCGGATACTGTGTTAGCTCTCAGTTGGGGTCCAGATGTCAGCTAACCACAATCGTCAGTATCCAATGTTTGCGTCCACAATTATTTGTTGGTCACACCATGAATTCTTCCATTGAGTAATTCCGTGTGTCCCAGGAGTGTATTTTACTATTAATAATAATAATGAGTATGGAGACTTGTACATCCACAGAATTTATTTTATAGTTATGTATACAACATATATTGCAATGACCTACATGTGTTTCCGCTGCAGCGAGTACTCACGGTTGCAAATGCAACCTTGCAGTATTGTTGGTGAAGAAGACAGACCTTAATGAAACTGCGCTGACAATATTGTAAAGGTGCATCTGCAACAGTGAGTAGTTGCTGTGGCAGAAACATGTATAGGTCATTGAAATATGCTGTTTATAACTATAAGATGAATTCTGTTGATGTACAAGTCTCCGTACTTATTGAAATTGAAATCAAATTCGATGATAGCACTGCAAGACTGGCATCCGTGCTAGTGGAGTGCTAAGAGCATCATCCAAGCAGGATCATTGCCAGGGCTACTGACTGGCCTTTGTGCTGGTGGCACATAAAAAGTACCATGTAAGTGTGATCGTTACCAGTGTCTCCCTACTGGTAATTGTGCTGGGGGTATATGAAAAACAACATTCGAGTGAGGGCGTTGCCAGTGCTGCTGGAGTGGCTCCTGTGCATGTAACACGTAAAAACACCATTTGAGCATGGCCGTTGCCAGTACCGCCTGACTGGCCCTCGTGCCGGTGGAATGTAAAAGCACCCACTACACTTTTGGAGTGGTTGGCATTAGGAAGGGCATCCTGCCATAGAAACTCTGCCAGATCAGATTGGAGCCTTGTGCAGCCATCTGGTTTACCAGTCCCCTGTCAAACCGTCCACCCCATGCCAGCATGGAAAGTGGACGTTAAATGATGAATGATGATGATACATATATATGCATATATATACTTCTATATATATTTGATTAATGAGAGAGATGGAAGATATGAGAATGTTTATTGATCCATACAACTGTTTTGACCCATCTAACATAATCCTTCATAAGTGGGGTCCTGAACAATTGGTTTAGGAGCATCCATCAGTGTAGATGTGTCTCTTCAGGTGATTACAAGTTATATCTCGTTAAAATAACGTCTGTTCCACAAGTTTTCTTCTCAGCATGTGTATACAAAAACAGCAAGTTAAGGATACAGGTTCCCTATTATAGAAGATCAATAAAAATCAGATGCAAAAAGAAATAAAAATACACAATACAGGGAAAAAGTATTAAGCGTAACTGTTAGCAGATATGGATATATAAACACCCTCACTTAGGTTGTAAAGTGCATGTACACTTGCTCATACAAACTTACACAAAGATATATGCATATGTACATGTGCAGTTTGGTGCACATTTGCTCAAACAGAATTAAAATAATACTTTGTGTTTATAAGAATGGGGAGGTTGCAGTTAATTTATCCATACCATTAGGTAAATTATGGTTATTAATTTGGTTAACGATTACTCAAAATCATTTTCACTGCATCGTGTGAAAGTGCATTTATAAGAATGTAAACATTTTGACAGTCTTCTAGAAATCCCTTTAATGACCTTTTCGTTGGTCCACAAAATAGACAAAGATTCCTCGGAGCAGAGTCTGCATCTTCTGGAAAGGATGTACGGTTGTGCATTCCTTATTATTGACCAAGTTATATCATATTTCAGCTTTTCCTCCTTAAGTCACCACACAAAATTAACCAAAGACGTTGAATGTCTCTTGATCTTCCTGGAATTGGTGATATGGTTGTGATAACAATTCTTAAATGAATGAGCCATTGCCCCAATGCAAACAGTCTCGTATTTTCCATCTTCTGTCTGTTTCATTAATCAAATGCCCAATGAACGCTTTGAAACTGAACATGCTGCTTTACCAGTAAGCTACCAGGTGTATACCATTCAATTTATTATCCAATGATATATATGTATAAAAAAATTTTTTTTCTGTAATGAGATAAAAAAACCCAAGGCAGTGTAGATTTTAGAACATTTATAAATAGGTCTTACAGCTGTTTCTAGGATATTTATTATATCTCTTCATTGGAGATGGTGTGAGAGGATGGTTAAGCAATAGTAAATTTAGATAAGATATGAAGTAGGAAGCGAGATGGACACAGTGTTAGGTTTTTTTATGTCATTACGGAAAAAAAATTTTCTATACACGCTGATATATGACCTACATTGGACCCCTTATTCACATAATCACCGAACCTGGAACTCGACTATGGTTTATCCATAGCACTTATTCAGCATTACCTGACAGCTTTACCTTTCATAACCTATATATATATATATACACACATACATACTCTTACATGTATATGTATATATATATATGCATATATACATATAGGGGTTGGACAAAATATTGGAAACACCTAGCATCATATTATCATAATTTTGATATATCTATAAAACCATCAAAAGCTTGTTTATTTTTCTGTTTTTTTTTTATTATTAGTGTTGCTTAAATTACTGTTTCTTTTCAGATATCATCAGAAAAGGGAAATTAAAATTCATTAAAATGACAGATCTGTCACTAAAATGACAGATCTGTCACTAAAATGACAGATTGGCAGGTGCTAGCATAATGACAACAGCAAAAGTGTTTAGTGTATTAAGAAGTACTATCTCGAAAGTAATGACAGCTTTGAGAAAGAAGGAAAAACCTCCTCGTCGAAACAAAACTCCAGAAGGAAACCAAAGCTTTCAGATAGGGACCGTCAGTCTCTTACACGAATTGTTAGAAAGGATCACAAAAGTACAGCTCCCAAAATTACTGCAGAGTTTAATGACAACCTTGGGAACCCAGTTTCCACGAAAAACTGTTTGGCAGGAGCTGCACAAAGCCAGATTTTACAAGAGGGCTTCAATCAGAAAACCACTACTTCCAAAAACAAACGTTGCAAAGCATTTAGAGTGGAGTAAAAACCTACAGAATTGGTCCCTAGAGCAGTGGAAGAAGGTTATTTTCTTGGACGAGTCATCCTTTACCTTATTTCTGACTACCGGCAAAGTATACGTGTGGAGATAGCCAACAGAAGCATTTGACCCAGATTGCCTTCTTCCAACTGTTAAACATAGAGAAGGATCTGTGATGATCTTGGGGAGGGGCTATATCTTGGAAATCTGCTGGCTCAATGGTTTCTCTTCATGGCAGAAATAATAGTCAATACTATTTATGTATTTTATCTGATCAAATTCATCCTACGGTTCTGGAACTGTTTCCAGAGGGAAATGCAATCTTTCAGGATGATAGTATTTCTTAATACACTAAACACTTTTGCTGTTGTCATTATCCTAGCGCCTGCCAATCTGTCATTTTAATGACAGATCTGTCATTTTAATGAATTTTAATTTCCCTTTTCTGATGATATCTGAAAAGAAACAGCAATTTAAGCAACACTAATAATAAAAAAAAATTACAAAAATAAACAAGCTTTTGATGGTTTTATAGATATATCAAAATTATGATAATATGATGCTAGGTGTTTCCAATATTTTGCCCAACCCTATATGTATATATGCATATAATATATATATACATATACATGTAAGAGTATGTATGTGTGTATATATATATATAAATAGGTTATGAAAGGTGGTTGGTATTAGGAAGGGAATCCAGCTGTCAAAACTAAGCCAAAAGAGATTAGGGAACCTGGTGTGGCCTTTGGACTTGCCAGCTCCTGTCAAGCTGTCTGACCCATTCCGGCATAGAAAACAGAAGTTTTAATGATGATGGTGATGATAAATATATACATAAGGGAGTTGGACAAAATAATGGATACACCTTAAAATTCCAAACAAATTTATTTTAATATGGGGTAGGACTGCCTTTGGCAGTAATTACAGCTTCAATTCTATGAGGTATGGACTCATACAAAGTTTGAGTTGTTTCCACAGGAATTTTTGTCCATTCTTCAGCTAAAACAGTCTCCAGTTCTTGTAGCGATGATGGTGGAGGATATCGACTCCTTACTTGTTTTTATAATGCTGAATGCTTTTTACATGGCACCAGCACCAATGCAATTTACATGACACCTGCATCAATACTTTGAATGTGACACCTTGTTTTTAGCA
>NC_042999.1:16022341-16024841 GCF_006345805.1 Octopus sinensis
CCTGTACACACGTATATATATTTATATATGCATTTATATATACATGTAGATGTAGGTACGTACATATATGTTTGTATGTATGCATATATTTTATTTATTACACTATTATATATATATATATAGGTTTCTATTCATATCTACTACATAATTATCCTTACAAGAAAATAATAAATATAGATTATTATTATTAGTCTCTTTAAACAATTATTTTTTTATTCCAACTAATTTAGATAAAAGTGTTGTTGTATTGAAGATGTAATTGTTTATATTTTTTTTGTTGTAGTTACCCATCGAAGAAGACTTAGATACTTAATTATATACATTTATATATGCTTATATTATTATTGTATGTTGTGATTACAAGAGACTATCTTGGACATCAAAGGGTTTCAATTGGTATGTTTTAAGATATAATGAAGTGAATTTCGATGGTTGTGGATTGCACTTACTTGAATGTATTGTCTGTTAAAAAGTTTTTGTTGTTTTTTAATTGCAATTGATGTAAGATTGAATAGTCAATGCTCACACTCATAACTCAGATATTTTAATTAATTTTTACAATCCAACCATCCTTTTCAGACTGAATTTTGTCTTTCTGAACTAATGAACTCTGAAGTGACTTATATATAATTGATCAGTGATTTTGTATATCAGAGAAAATATATAAGTCGAAACAATTTGTTGGACTTTTACAGTTTTTATAATTATTTATATAATATTATGTTATATGTCATATTCATAGTATTTAATGTAATATTGTAATATAAATAAATTATTGAATGTCAATAGAATATCTCTATATTATAAAAAACTATAACCATAGTAATTATAATTAAAAGATAAATGACAATGCATAAATTTGATTATAATTACTATGGTTATAAATGTATTCTTACATATTTGTATTGTCCTTTGAAACGTGCATATGTATTGAATCCTATTTTGTATTAACTCTAAATTTTGATGCAACATCTTTTTCTCCTCCATTTTTCTATAATTGTTTATGGTATATTTATACCTATAATGATATTTTCAACTACTATTTTCATATTCTTATTACTTGCTCTGGCTGGTTTTTATGACTATGATGAATATTTATTTGAAATCAGTCTTTCTCTTTTTTTGGACCTCTCATAAAGTTTGAAATGTCCTCTTTTGAACTTAAAATATATATATAAATATAAATATATATCTTTATATATATATATATATATATAATATATATATATATATATATATATATATATATATATATATATTGTGTGTGTATGTGAAAGAGAGAGAGAGGGAAGTGGGTATATAAATAGATAAGTGTGTATGTTTGTGTGCATGCAGATTGACATATATGGGAAGAAGCAAAGACTCAAAACATTGAATATAAATATGCATTCTTGATAACTGAGACATAAAGATAGTCCAAACATTTGAATTGCATTGTCACTGTTGACCTAACAACCATCCTTTATCTGTATGTGTGTGAATATACACACATGTAAATATATATATATATATATATATATATATATATATGTGTGTGTGTATGTATTGTGTAAGTATGTATATATACACACACATATATATGCATGAGTTGCAATGGTGCTGGCGATCTGACAACCATTCTTTATATGAATATACATTTGTATTTATATACACATATATACTGATATGTATAGACACATACATATATAGATATATATATAATATATATGCATACATACATGCACACACAGATATTTAAATTCTTCTGGAAATCAAGCATGACATATTTATGTCTTCTCTAAATCAAATTGAATTATTTGATCCATTCCAAGATTTCTCTTTAGTTCAGTCGGGAAAGTAGGACATTGCCTGAAGCATTTGGTAGCACTCCCTGAATGGTGTTGTATGTGTGGTGGTGCAGTTTGAGTTCTTGTTTGTCGATGTTCTACATGGAGTAACATGTGGGAAAGTACCAATTTCCAGAAGGTGTGCGGGTTGGCGTTCTATTTTTGAAGAATTGAACAAAGAATTTATTCTTTTATTGGTTTCTATGATTGAACTCTAGTCATGCCAGAGGTCCCTGCTATCAAATATTTTAATTGATTATATCAATGCAAGTACTTTTGCAAGGATTTATTTGATCAGCCACCATCCTTATATAATGAAATCGTCATTTGAAGAATGATCGCATGCTTGTGTGTGTTTTAGGGAGTGATAGAGAGAAACTGAAAGTGAAAGTGGAAGAGAGTGAGAGAGAGAGAGTATATGTATATGATAGAATATGTTTGTTGTCAGTAATATAGTATGTTACAGAGTGACAAAATTTATGTAACAGCAATGTACTCAAACCAGTGTGTCATTTCAACTGTCATCAGAGTTCAGTGTTCAGACACTACCATACTTTAATAATCCATGTTTTTTGTTTCAATAGCCAAATTGATTGCATTATTAGTAAATGTACTTCCACCAATATGAATGCCCTTTGGCTAAAGTAATTCAGACAAGATAATATAAAAATTGT
>NC_042999.1:16027341-16094841 GCF_006345805.1 Octopus sinensis
CATAGAGGAGACCATGGCTATGCTGAAAGTAGATACTAAATTGTCAAACCACTTAAAATTATCACTTTTATATTACACAACATGTTGAATTCGAGGGAGTAGGCTCACAGAAATTCATAAAATAGTTTGTCTTGGATTGATCAATTTCTGGATTAGTCTATTAAATTTTCCTCCCCAGCAAGGCATATAAATGAGATATTTTATACATGCCCACAGGAAAGCAAATGCAAAGTTATGGTTACATACAAATGCCACAAACATATTTTGTTGTGTCTGGGGAGAGTCATTCTTCTCTTTTAGTGCCTTATAATTTAACACACTCACCGGTAAAATTTCCACTTATTTCTTTTTTTTATTTTCCTAAAATTTTCATTGCATCTTGCAACCTTTTCAATAGTCTTGACTTTTAGGAAAATAAAAATAAGAAATAAGTGGAAATTTTACCGGCGAGTGAGTTATATTATAAGGCACAAAAAGAAAATGACTCTCCCCAGACACAACAGAATATGCTTCAACACATGAACTCATACCAAATCCAAAAACGAAATATCACAAACATATTTGCATCAAATTTTGTAGTCTACCTCAGCATTTGTGTATTTGGTCAGAGTAGTACAGAAGTGAATAGACTACCCCGAAGTGAATGGAAATTATTCAGTTATAATAATAAAGGATAAAATCGTTAAAAATTTTTATCAGTGACCAGCATATAATATAGACCTATTAAGGTGAATTCATATATAGAGATTTATAATATTTATCATCATCATCATTATCATCATTGTTTAATGTCTGTTTTTCATGCTGGCATGGGTTGGACGGTTTGGCTGGGGACTGGTAAGCAAGGAGGCCTCACCAGGCTCCAATCTGATCTGGCAATGTTTCTACAGCTGAACTGGCAATGTTTTTAAGCGTATTGAGGCTTCCTCAGAAATCGCAAGGATATCCCCCTCATACCTCCTACATCATCTACTCAACCTTCCAGAAATGGCAGCATCAAGGGGTCCCATGCCTCAAATATATATCATCATCATCATCGTTTAAAGTCCTTTTTCCATGCTGGCATGGGTTGGACGGTTTGACTGAGGCCTGGGAAGCCAGCAGCTGTACCAGGCTCGAGTCTGTTCTGGTAATGTTTCCACAGCTGGATGTCCTCCCTAACATTAACCACTCCGGGGTGCTTTTTATGTGCCACTAGCACAGGAGCCAGTCAGGCAGCACTGGCATCAGCCTCCTTTGAATGGTGCTTTTTACATGCTACTGGCACAGGATCCAGTTGGGAGCAAAACAATTATAATTAAGGGCATAGAAGAGACCATGCCTATGCTGAAAATAGATGCTAAATTGTCAAACCACTTAAAATTTTTATCATTGAAACCCATGTAATTTACGCACTTTTTTCACAAAAACAAAAATAAGCTTTAGGGGTTGCATAAATTACATGAGCAGATCATTTCCAGAACGTTTTTAGATTTTTTTTTTTTGTGGAAAAATGATGTACAAATGTAAACATTCGTACTGGAAGTTGACTCAATGTCAGAATAGGTTTTTACAGAAAACATATAATGAAGTTGACTTTTATTTATGCTGGATGAATTTACTAAAACCAAATGGTTAACTACCTTTTGAAGTTTGATGTTCATGCTGGTAATCACAGTCTGAGTCATATTTTACTGCACCTAACACTGATGACGACAACATCATAATTTATCCTTGCACATGTAAACTCACTAAATGAATATGACTTAGCGTTCCTACAGAAACCTTAATTTATGTTATACAATGTTTAATGTCATTTCACATTCATGTTGAATTATGCAGCAATCTTATGTTCTCTTCATAGAACACTTGTAATATATGCATTACCAGTTTTTTTGGTGTAGTAGATTTTTGCTATTCTAGTTTATGTCTCCTCACAGATTTGTATATTCAAACATGTCGCTTCTTAAATTTCGCACTTCCCTTTTTCACTAAACACTGAGTTAAACTTGCAAAGCTGTTTATTTTCTCCTTAATGTTTATTTTAGCAGGTCACCAAACTATCAGTTTGGTCTCCTGGTTAAAACGGTAATAACAAATTTTTAAGTTTGCTTGACATTTTATAAGTGTGAACAGGATTAAAATTTCGATACTTCATATCAAAGGTTCCGACAAGAATAGGCGGAAAATCAGAGCTTGAGACTAGAAGACACTTTCGACCAATCAGAATTTTGTTTACATAATCAGTTTGATCGGTCACCTTCCTCTATCAGTTGAATAAAGTGTCATCCAAGCTGATGTTTATTGGTAATTAAACTTATTTTGCAACACTTGTGCATATTTATCAGCTTTGTTTTTGTTGATAATTCTTATCAACAACTTTTCCTGTCATCGTGATTTGAGAAGACATACAGAAGTGTGCTAAAGATTGGACATAATCTCTTGTGGGCAAGAAATGTAAAACACAATTCATTATAAACATAAACACTTCATAATTTAATAGCTTTCAATCTGATATCTGTTAAACAGAAATTATTTCTATTTAATAAAATCTTATCATAAGTAAGTGAAATTATGTTAAATACAACTAAATTGAAAATATTTTCCCCCTGGCCATATTGGCAATTCTGAAAACTTTTGGGTGTGAATTTTACACAAGTAGAAGCTTTTTCTAATAATTTTTTAAGGGAATAGAAGAGGCCTTGCCTATGCTGAAAATAGATGCTAAATTGTCAAACCACTTAAAATTTTTTTCTTTAAAACCCATGTAATTTGTGCACCTGTGTAAATCACACAGGTGCACAAATTACATGGGTTTTTACGGTACCTTTATAATACACACATGTTGAAATTGATGAAGTAGGTTCACAGAAATTTATAAAAGAGTTAGCCTTGGATTGATCAATCTCTGGATTAGTCTATTAAATTTTCCTCACCAGCAAGGATACTGAGAGAAATAACTGAGATATTTACTCTTTTACTTGTTTGAGTCATTTGACTGTGGCCATGCTGGAGCACTGCCTTTAGTCAAGCAAATCGACCCCAGGACTTATTCTTTGTAAGCCTAGTACTTATTCTATCAGTCTCTTTTGCCAAACCGCTAAGTTACGGGAACATAAACACACCAGCATTGGTTGTCAAGCGATGTTGGGGGGACAAACACAGACACACACACACACACACACACACACCACACACACACACACACACATACATATATATATATATATATATATATACATACATATATACAATAGGCTTCTTTCAGTTTCCATCTACCAAGTCCACTCACAAGGCTTTGGTCAGCCCAAGGCTATAGTAGAAGACACTTGCCCAAGGTGCCATGCAGTGGAACTGAACCCGGAACCATGTAGTTTGTAAGCAAGATACTTACCACATAGCCACTCCTAAACCTATATCAAAAAAAATCTATGATGTTTTGATAAGGATTGAACCTATAATACTCTTCGTGGGAGGCAAACATGTTAACCATTACGCAACGTAACATATTTATAAGTTCCCACAGGAAAGCAACCGCAAAGCTACGATTACATACAAGAACCACAAGTATATCCACAAATATATACACACAAAGGAATTAGATGCAGTGTGCAGGAGAGAAGACTGTGCTGGTTTGGTTATATGATGCATCTGGATGATGATAGTTACATAAAGAAGTGCCAATCACATAAAGTGTATGGAATTTTGTAGAAAAGGGAGATTCAGAAAGACATGAGATTGACAAAGTATTGAAGGTTGATCTTAAGACACTGAGCCTAACAAAGGAGCCGACAAAGGACTGAGATATCTAGCACTTTGGTGTATTGAAGAAGACTTGTCCATCACAGCAGAATTGATATCCTAAAATCAGAATGGTAATGCTTGTTTATGAATGGTTCTGCCCTCTCCCCACCATCTCCATCTTCTTTGCCCCATCAACCCCCCCCCAACATTTCATCCCTTTGTACCCATCACTTCCCTATCACCTGAGCACAGAATAGGCACTGCTACATCCCTTTGCTTTCTCAGTTACCTTTCTTTCCCCACCACAAACCACTTCTTATTTCTTTACTGCTCACAAGGGGCTAAACATAGAGGGGACGAACAAGGACTGAGAAAGGGATTAAGTCAATTACATCGACCCTAGTGCACAACTGGTACTTAATTTATCGACCCCGAAAGGATGAAAGGCAAAGTCGACCTCAGCGGAATTTGAACTCAGAATGTAAAGACAGACGAAATACCGCTAAGTATTTTGCCCGGTGTGCTAATGTTTCTGCCAGCTCGCCACTTCTATGTCCCAATATCTCCCCTGCTCCTACTGTTTCCACCAGTCACTTCCTTTCTGTGCATTCTCTATCATTAACACTTTACTTATCTTCTATCACCCTCAATGCCCTCACATATCTACCACAATCCACTTCCTGAGCCTCTCCTATATTTTTTTCCATCATTTGCTACAGTCACCTCTATCCTGCTCATTTATCCACTCCATACCTCTGTATCACCTCACTTATTCTCACAATCCTTAATCCTTTCGATACTAACCCAGCTGAAACTGCCTCTGGCTCTGTAGTACAAATAAATGTCTTGTTTTCATAAGTTTTGAATTAAAATCTTCCACCAAACCTTAGTCACAATTTATGTTCCTAACACGAGTTGAATGATAACTAAGTCATTTTAGTAAATTTTTTGTTCATCATCATCATCATCATCGTTTAACGTCCGTTCTCCATGCTAGCATGGGTTGGACGGTTTGACCGGGGATCTGGGAAGCCAGAAGGCTGCACCAGGCTCCAGTCTGATCTGGCAGTGTTTCTACAGCTAGATGCCCTTCCTAACGCCAGCCACTCCGTGACTGTAGTGGGTGCTTTTTCGTGCCACCAGCACAGGTACCTGGCGACGCTGGCAACAGCCATGATCGGATTGGTGCATTTTACGTGCAACTGGCACGGAAACCAGTCAAGGCGGCGCTGGCATTGGCCATGATTCGGATGGTGCCTTTTACATGCCACCGGCACTGAAGCCTGTCTAGGTGGCGCTGGCATCGGCCACTTTCAGATGGTGCTTTTTACGTGCCACCGGCACAGGGATCACGACTGCAGTTTCCATTGATTTTGATGTTGGTGTACTTGACTCAATGGATATCCTCAAGCACAGGGTCGAAATGGTGTTTCTTCACTATTTTTGTTCCTCTATACTTTAAGCTCTCAACTGGTGCAAAGCTACCACCTCCTCAATACTACTCCCTACTCTAGGTTGAGAAGTTTTTGTCTTGCAAGGTATGTGGTGACCCTGTTGATGCTGATGTCATGTAAAAACCATTTGAACTAGTGCCATGTATAGAGCACTCAGTGCAATCTGTTAAATGGTTGGTATTATGAAGGGCATCCAGCTGTAGAGACCATGCCAAACCAGACAATGGAGCCTGGTACAGCTCCTATCCTAGCCAGTTCCTACCAAACCATCCCACCCATGCCAACATAGAAAATGGAATTTAAATGATGATGATGATGATGACAATATTTATATATATATGTATGTCAATATTTATTAAAACCCCCTTCGGTCATGTCTGACCATGGGATTGCACCTAGAAAGTTACCCTCCCAGGCACAAGTTCAGGCAAGGTTGTTTATGGAAGACCAGCAGTCGCCCATGCATACCGGCCTCCCCTCTCCACGCCACCAGTGTTATCCAAGGAAAAGGCAAAGGGACCGATACAGCTTGGCACCAGTGACGTCACAACTCATTTCTACAGGTGAGTGAACTGGAGCAACGTGAAATAAAGTTTCTTGCTCAAGAACACAACAAACAGCCCAGTCTGGGATTCAAACTCACAACCTCACGATCATAAGCTCGACACTCTAACCACTGAGCCATGTGCCTTCATATGCACCTATATCCATGCGTCTTAGACATGCATCTATAGCCATGCATCTATAGCCATGTGTCTATATTTATATATATATATATATATATATATATAGATATATAGATATATAGATATATAATATATAAGTCATAATGACATATCTTTATATATGTAGACAATATGAAAAACCAGTATGTGGATTCCTTGTATGCTAAAAATAGATGTCAAACTATCTTACCACGAAGTCTGTGTTCTCAAATTAGCAAGACAGTAGATGTTTATGAGCTAGGCAAATGAAAAGACATAAACATAGCATTTAATTCCATTCCTTAAGGTTTTGACATGAACAATTCAATAATTATCTGTGACTCTTCAGTGAAATCGGTGCTGACACAGCAATGGAACTGGACACCACCTGTTAAAACACATAATACTGGAACTCTATACATTCTTATCCTTTCACAGAGACAGGTGGTGTCCAGTTCCAATTTCACTGATGAGACTCAGACAATTATTGAATTGTTTATGATGAAGCCTTAAGGTATGAAATTAAGTGTTATGTTTATTTCTTTTCATTTGTCTAGTTCGTAAACATCTAGTGTCTTGCTAATTTGGAAAACAGATTTCGTGGTAATTCGGTCTGACATCTATTTTTAGCATATAAGGGATCCACATAGTGGTCTCTCGTATTGTTTACATTCAAATAGAATTCATGGTCCTCTGACGTTTTTTAAGCATGCTGACCACTGGTTGAAATTGATATTATTTAATAATATCAGTTTTTACTCTTATTATATATATGTACATATATGTATAAAATTAATCCTTTCCACTATAGGCACAAGGCCTGATAATTTTTTTTGGGTGGGGCAGTCAGTTATATCGACCCTAGTATGCAATTAGTTCTTAATTTATCAACCCCAAAGGATGATAAGCAAAGTTGACCTCGGTGGAATTTGAACTCAGAATGTAGCAGCAGACGAAATACCTATTTCTTTGTTACCCACAAGGGGCTAAACATAGAGGGGACAAATAAGGACAGACAAAGGTATTAAGTCGATTACATCGACCCCAGTGCGTAACTGGTACTTAATTTATTGACCCCGAAAGGATGAAAGGCAAAATCGACCTCAGTGGAATTTGAACTCAGAATGCAGCGGCAGACGAAATACCACTAAGCATTTTGCTCCACATGCTAACAACTCTGCCAGCTCACTACCTTATAAAATTAAATAATGTCAATGGAAGCTATAAACTGATCCACAAGCATTCAGCTGTGAGTGTCCTGCACCTTGTAGCAGGGATGGTCATAAGTTAATGAAGTTCACTGCTTAATTTTCTGTTCCTTTGTCATTTATTTAATTTCATATTTTGCTCTGTATGCAACTGATGCTTTTTTTTCTGAATCATATATATGTTGACTTGTAACATCCCATTATTAGAATCACTATGCTTAAGAGAAACATTATAATATGCATATATATATATATATATATATATATATATATTGTAAAGAATGAAGTTAGAAAATGCTGCTATATTAGACAAATTTGTCTAATATAGCAGCATTTTCTAACTTCATTCTTTACAAATATATACCCACTCGTATACGAGCTAATCTTATTATAAATATATATATATATATATATATATATATATATATATATATATATATATGCATATTATAATGTTTCTCTTAAGCATAGTGATATGTATATACATATATATATATATAAAAGGAAATGAAGAAAATGCTGACAAAATAATTTAAGTAATTTAAGTAATTTAATTAGGTGAAAGTTCTTTCACCTAATTAAATTACTTAAATTACTTAAATTATTTTGTCAGCATTTTCTTCATTTCCTTTTTTATATATCACAACTCGTGTTCCACATCTCCTTTTTTAAATATATATATATATATAATGGAGGCGCATTATATATAGCGAAGGCACATGGCTCAGTGGTTAGAGCGTCGAGCTTACGATCGTGAGGTTGTGAGCTCGAATCCCGGACCGGGCTGCGTGTTGTGTTCTTGAGCAAGGCACTTTATTTCACGTTGCTCCAGTTCACTCAGCTGTAGAAATGAGTTGCGACGTCACTGGTGCCAAGCTGTATCGACCTTTGTCTTTCCCTTGGATAACACTGGTGGCGTGGAGAGGGGAGGCTGGTATACATGGGCGACTGCTGGTCTTCCATAAACAACCTTGCCCGGACTTGTGTCTAGGAGGGTAACTTTCTAGGTGCAATCCCATGGTCATTCATGACCGAAGGGGGTCTTTACCCTCTTTTAATGGAGGCGCAATGGCCCAGTGGTTAGGGCAGCGGACTCGTGGTCAGAGGATAGTGGTTTCGATTCCCAGACTGGGCGTTGTGTGTGTTTATTGAGCGAAAGCACATAAGCCTCCAGGTGGTGGTGACCCCTGTTGTACTCTTTCACCCCAACTTTCTCTCACTCTTTCTTCCTGTTTCTTGAGTAACACTGCAATGGACTGGCATCCTGTCCAGCTGGGGGGAACACATATGCCACAGAAACCAGGAAACCGGGCCCATGAGCCTGACAAGGCTTGAAAAGGGCACATAAATAAGTATATATATAACAGGTTTCTGTAGAATTTCTGCTAACCAAATTCATTAGATGACCCAAGACTATTTTAGAAGATACATGGTTCCATACAGTAGGACTGAACATGAAACCACATAGTTGGAAAGTAAGTGTCTTAACCACACAGCCATACTTCTGCCTATCGCTATAACTATACCTATAGCCATAACTGTGCCTATATAGCCATCACTATTGATCTTTTTCTTAATGATTGTGGTCACATTTTTTTCTAAGGCATACCAAATTTTCTCATAATTTTAGCAAACATTTTGTTTAGGAAATGCTGTCAAATACTTTTTGAAAGTCAATGGAAGATAAGACCATTGACAAATGCAATTCATTTGATTGCTGCATAACATGTTCCAAAGTAAATATTTGGCTGTCACATCCACTACCTTTCCTGAAGCCCCAGAGATCTATTATTGTTTAAGCACAACAATTGCATCCAATAATCGTTCCCTTCATACAAAATTTCAAGAGAGCTTAAAGAATGCCACACAAACTATGGGAATCCAGTATGGATTTCAAATAAAGAACCAGTACACACAAAAACAAAATTTCCTATTATTCTTGTACAAACGAGTTTAGCCTATGGACATTCATCATGCTATTGCACAGTAACTACTGATGCAAAATTCCTGGCCTTTGAAAATAAAGCTTTAAGGAGAATGCTGGTGATAGTTGGCAACAGAATATAACTAATGCTTCCATAAGGAAAGTGGTTAGGTTAGATGATGTAAATATTTTTGTTGAATTTTCAAGATGGAAATGGATGAGCCGTGTACTTAGAAGAACGGGAAGTCTTATGAAGCAAACTATTGCTTGTAAAAAGGAGAAGACAGTAAACTAAGGAGACACAGGGGGAAGAATGATGATGAAAGATGCGGGGGGGGGGGGAATTTGTTTGACATGGAAGAAAAAGCACAAAGCAAAAATAAGTGACAAAGAGTTCAAAAGTAGCTTTCTAGGCAACAGGAGAGAGAGAGAGAGAGAGAGAGAGAGAGAGAGAGAGAGCTGGAAGAATATAATGTAATATTTATCAAATGGAAATGGTAAAGTTATCTTTTTAAAGCTGGTAAACACAGAGACACACATGTATGCATGCACATAGTCACATATGAATACCTATCTGTCTGTCTGTCTGTCTGTCTGTCTGTCTGTCTGTCTGTCTATCTATCTATCTACCTATCTATCTATCTATCTATCACTCACTCTCTCTCTCTCTCTCTCTCTATATATATATATATATATATATATATATATATACATACACATATATGTATATATGTATATATATGTATGTATATATGTATGTATATATAGATATATATATATATACATATATGGCCCACAAATATATATATATATATATGGGCCTCATAGAGACAATGACCAAGGCCTTTGGCATTATGTCGTGCTTGAGAAGAAGACCCATCAAGCCAAACAAAATCGCAGTCGTGGCAGAAATCGGTGTCATGCAAACGGCACCTGTGCCAGTGGCACATAAAAGCACCCATCACACTCTCAGAGTGGTTCGCATTAGGAAGGGCATCCAGCCCTAGAAAACCATGCAAAATCAGACTGGAGCCTGGCGCAGCCTTCCAGCTTACCAGCCTACTCAAATCATCCAACCCATACCAGCGTGGGCAGCAGACGTTAAATGAGGATGATGATGAGGAAGATATATATTTATATATCTATATATCTATATATGTATAAGTATGTATGTAAGTACACAAACATACACACATACACACACATATAATATTTTATAAGCTTAAAGCTTACAAGCAATCACCGTGCATTGACTAAGGTAAATAGTCTAATAAAAGGGTATAGAAGCCCTCAACAGAAAGAAGAAGGATTGTTCATATGCATAGGACTCAAATCCAGACCTCTATGTTTTTACAACAAATGCACTAACATTACTTAGCTTCCGTCCATCAGATTTAAAAATTATTATTTCATAGTGTTGTTTTTATAAACAAGCATACATGTGTGTTACTTGTGATTATCATTATTATTTACAGATTTGTAAAATCAACACCATTACCATAAAAATCATTGCCCCCTCACACACACATGCATTAAAAAATTTACTGTATTTTCAACCCTTTTATCTCATTTTTCCTATTTGTGTGCTTATGTGCTTTGTGTTGATAACCATCATGTATTGATTGGGAATAAGTATCACCATCATACAAAAAATGCTGTTCATTTCCATTCTTCATGAATACACAGGGTAATATTTGCTTGCTCAGAAACAGGTAAAGGTTAGCAACAGGAAAGGCATCCAGCTATAGAAAATCTGCCTCAACATGCAAGCATGGAAAAGTGAGCAAACGGTAATGATGGTGATGATGATGGTGGTAACCTTCTGTCACTAACTTCTTTACATCATGAATTGGATCCAGTGGACTTTTATTTAATTTCTGTCACCAAAACTTTCTTTACAGTCTGACGTTCATCTCAGAGCTATCGTTGAAGACACTTGCACATCAGTATTGAAACTGGGACCATGTGATTGCAAAGCAAACGTGTTAACCAAACAACTATTCCTGCAACATAGTTTATTACTGAGTCTAACAATTTAGCATTCAAATTACTCTTTCAAATGTAATCATTATTTATTCACATTGTTTTAAGTTAGAGTGGGTGTGTGGTAAGAAGCTTGCTTACCAACCACATGGTTCCAGGTTCAGTCCCACTGCGTGGCACCTTTGTCAAGTGTCTTCTACTGTAGCCTCGGGCTGACCAAAGCCTTGTGAGTGGATTTGGTAGACGGAAACTGAAAGAAGCCCAATGTATATATATGTGTTGTGTGTGTGTGTGTGTGTGTATGTGTGTGTGTGTGTGTGTGTGTGTATGTGTATGTGTATGTATATGTTTGTGTGTCTGTGTTTGTCCTCCCAACATCGCTTGACAACCGATAGGCTGGTATGTTTATGTCCTCGTCACTTAGCGGTTCAGCAAGAGAGACCAATAGAATAAGTACTAGGCTTACAAAGAATAAGTCCTGGGTTCGATTTGCTCGACTATAGGCGGTGCTCCAGCATGGCCACAGTCAAATGACTGAAACAAATAAAAGAATAAATGAATAACAGAATATCTTGTAGTTTTGAGATTTCAATAATGTGATTATTTATTTTAAGAACAACATTGCAGTGTAGGTGTGATGAGCCAGATCCGGCCAGTTTGAACAAGAAACAGGTTAAATATTTGGGCCAGATATGACTGGTTTAAGTGGTAAATGATTAAGGAATGTTAGACACAATAAAGATGGCTGGCAGTGGAGGAGAGGATAGTCATTTGTTGTATTGTGTTGAGTGAAGGCTTATCTAGCAGACAAATTACACTCTTGTTAGATAAGATACAAAATACTTGTGTGCATGTGAGAGTTATGTTATCTCAAATATGTGAGAATATTTATATTATAAAGTGCAGGTGTAGCTGTGTGGTTAAGAAAATTGCTTCCCAGTGACATGGTTTCAAGTTCAGTTTCTGTGTGTGGAACCATGGGCAAGTCATCATCATCATCATCATCATCATCATCATCATCGTTTAACGTCCGCTTTCCATACTAGCACGGGTTGGACGGTTCAACTGGGGTCTGGGAAGCCCGAAGGCTGCACCAGGCCAGTCAGATCTAGCAGAGTTTCTACAGCTGGATGCCCTTCCTAATGCCAATCACTCTGTGAGTGTAGTGGGTGCTTTTTATGTGCCACCGACAATCGGATGGTGTTTGTTACGTGCCACCAGCACGGAGGCCAGTCGATGTGGTGCTGTCTTTTAATATTGCCCTATGCCAAGCAGAGCTTTCTGAGTGGATTTGGTACATGGAAACTAAAAGAAGCCTGTTGTACACATAGATACATACATACATATATATAAATATCTAATTGGAAATGAATGTCATTCATTTCCAATATTCTGCAAGAACGTGTCTGGCCATGGGGAAATATTACCTTGCTTGGGAAGAGATAAGGGTTACCGACAGGAAAGGCATCCAGCTGTAGAAAAATCTGCCTCAATAAACGCCATCCACTTCATGCAAACATTGGCAAAGTTAAATGATGATGATGATAATAATAATGATGATGATGATGACAACAACGATGACAACGACAATGACGATGATGATGATTCATGTCTGGCCATGGGAAAATATTACCTTGCTTGGGAAGAGATAAGGGTTACCAACAGGAAAGGCATCCAGCTGTAGAAAAATCTGTCTCAATAAACGCCATCCATTTCATGCAAACATTGGCAAAGTTAAAATGATGATGATGATGATGATGATGATGATGAGGATGATGATGATGATGACAACAACGATGACAACAACAACGACGATGATGATGATGATGACAATTATGATGACGATGATGACGATTCTCAAAGTGTAAAAACAATATCTATTGGAAATATTACTTGAATCCCTCCAGCTTCAGACTACCATGTTTGTCAATATTGCACTGATTTACACTTAACTTACTAAAATAAGTCGGAATTTTGCTGGGAGTATTTTAACCTCCTCCATTATCTTTACTTTGCTGAAAAGAGCATTAAAAAATGTCATCATACATTTTAATGTCATTTTACTATAGTACATATTAAGAACATATGTGTGGATATGTATATATATCTAGTTAACTATCTATCCATTTTATCCTTCTGTTTATCTATTGTATTTATCCATCCACTCCACTGTCTATCTGTCTGCCTGTCTGCCAGCCTGCCTGCCTGTCTGCCTGTTTGCCTCTCAGTCTGTCTGTCAGTCTATATGTATGTATGTATGTATGTATGTATGTATGAATGTATGTATGAGTGTGTGTGTATGTATGTATGTAGTATGTATGTATGTATGTATGTATGTATGTATCTATCTATCTATCTATCTATCTACTGTCTATCTATCTATCTATCTATCTATCTATCTATCTATCTATCTATCTGTCTGTCTGTCTGTCTGTCTATCTATCTATCTATCTATCTATCTATCTATCTATCTATCTATCTATCTGTCTGTCTGTCTGTCTATCTATCTATCTATCTATCTATCTATCTATCTATCTATCTGTCTGTCTGTCTGTCTGTCTATCTCTCTCTCTATCTATCTATCTATCTATCTATCTATCTATCTACTGTCTATCTATCTATCTATCTATCTATCTATCTATCTATCTATCTATCTGTCTGTCTGTCTGTCTGTCTATCTATCTATCTATCTATCTATCTATCTATCTATCTATGTATGTATGTATGTATCTATCTATCTATCTATCTATCTATCTATCTATCTATCTATCTATCTGTCTGTCTGTCTGTCTATCTATCTATCTATCTGTCTGTCTGTCTGTCTGTCTATCTATCTATCTATCTATCTATCTATCTATCTATCTATCTATCTATCTGTCTGTCACACCCTCTCCCTGTCTGTCTACCTGGCAGTCTGTATGTCTGTCTGTTTATCTGTTTATTTGATCTATCTGTCTGCTTACCCTTCTGCAAGTCCATCCATCTGTCTGTCTGTCTGTCTGTCTATCTTTCCATCCATCTGTGTATGTATCTGACTGTCTGTTTGTCCATCTGTCCGCCTGCTTGTTTGTTTGTCTGTTTATGTATGTATGTATGTGCATACGTATTCTTTTAGTCTTTTACTTGTTTCAGTTGTTTGACTGTGGCCATGCTGGAATACTGCCTTTAGTCGAGTAAATTGATCCCAGGACTTATTTTTTATACACCTAGTACTTATTCTATCGGTCTCTTTTGCCGAACCTCTAAGTTATAGGGATATAAATGCACCAGCATCAGTTTTCAAGCAATGTTAGGTGGACACACACACACAAACATATACACACATACATATACATATATATATATATAATATATATATAATATATATATATATATATACATGATAGGCTTCTTTCAGTTTCTGTCTACCAAATCCACTCACAAAGCTTTGGTCAGCCCAAGGTTATAGTAGAAGACACTTGCCCTAGGTGCCACACAGTGGGACTGAACCCAGGACCAAGTGGTTAGTAAGCAAAATACTTACCACACAGCTACTCCTGCGCCTATATATATATATATATATATATATATATCATCATCATCATCATCACCATCATTTAATGTCTGCCTTCCATGCTACCATGGGTTTATATATATATATATATATATATATATATATATAAAACACACAAGAGGTGTGAATTGACTGTATTAAATGTTTCATTGTGTTTGATTTGAACTCTCTGCATCTTGAATATAAATTCCACCATAGCCAGTTGCATCTTTTGTCATTCTAGGATCAATAAAGGATGTTTCTATAATACACTGGTTAAGGATTCATTAAGTATGTGTCAGTTTCGGAAATAAGCCATACAGTTATTCAAAAGAAATCAGCATTTATATAACCATGTAACAATAATCTCTTATTTGATATGTATAATACAACTGTGCAAGTTTTGTCACTATATTACACAAACAGCAAAAGGTCTGAAGGGAAAAGTTATTCTCTGAAGGCAAAATACAACAGCGATTATCATATTTGTATTCAAATCTGCTGGAAGGTGTTAAGAATGAATATACTTATTGTCATTTTGGTTTTTAGTGTTTTACATGGTCGTGGTAATTTGTTACCAGCTTGGCAGGCATCAGCACTCATCAGCAAATGATTTGTTTGCTCAATTCTATAAAAAAGAATTACCATTGTTGTTTAGATTCAGTGATCTGGTGTAGCTTTCACTGAAGAGGCACAATCAGGTCAAAACATTAGTATCTTAATAAGGAGAGTACAGGAGGCGGTCAAAAAAGACAGCTTCTATATATGGCTGAAGCGGGAAGACCAAAAATGGCTTGAAAGTCATTACATGCCGACGAAAAATAACATTACTAGTTGAGACAAGCTGACACTGAATCAGCTTTGCTGACTGACAGGTGACGATCGTTTGGAGAATGCGTGGGCTAAGACTATGTGCCTTCACTGGTCATTTAAGGTGAGACAGTGTAATGTGACAACTTGCTGGGGCTGCCTGCTGGAGCCTAGTGGCAGGTATTTAAAGGGAAAAATTTGACAAGTCAGTCACTCGCCCACTGACACTCACTGACGATACATCGAAGAGACCAGGGAACAGAAGAAAGAAGAAGAAAGAAGACATGCACCCAACACCAGAGCTGAAGACACTTCCGAAAGGGGGGGCCCCGCCACGTCAAAACAGTAGAGAAGTAGGGGCCGAAACTAGATGTGGTTCCTCCTGATGATGTCTTGAGCTAACTGGATCCTATAAAGGAGCTGTTGTGGTAGCGGACCACGAAACACGGTTGTAATTCCTCCAACATCATGTGTGTTCTTGATACACATCATTTGAAGAGAAGTTTGCTGAAAATGAAATACAACAGTGATTAGCTTACTTGCATTCAAATCTGCAGTAATTTAGAAAATTTATTACAAATATACTCATCGTTATTACTAAACTTTAACATAAGTTATTTCAGGATAATGTTTAATTACCATATTGAATAAGTTTGGGTGAGAGATTGGCAGTATTATTTGTACAGTGGATAAAATGTCTAGCAGTATTTGGCTTAAAACTTTCATGCTCTGAATTCGAATCCTACCAATGTTGACCTTGTATTTTAACATCCTGGGCCTTAAGTCATTGGCTGTTGTTGTGGTAATTTAAACAGTATTATGTTTTTTGATCATTCTTATTTCTTTATTGCCCACAAGGGGCTAAACATAGAGGAGATAAACAAGGACAGACAAAGGGATTAAGTTGATTACATCGACTCCAGTGTGTAACTGCTACTTAATTTATTGACCCTGAAAGGATTAAAGGCAAAGTTGACCTCGGCGAAATTTGAACTCAGAACATAATGACAGATGAAATACCTATTTCTTTACTACCCACAAAAGGCTAAACATAGAGAGGACAAACAAAGACAGACAAACGGATTAAGTCGATTACATCGACCCCAGTGAGTAACTGGTACTTAGTTAATCGACCCCGAAAGAATGAAAGGCAAAGTTGACCTTGGTGGAATTTGAACTCAGAGCATAAAGACTGCAAAGCATTTCGCCTGGCTTGCAAACATTTCTGCCAGCTTGCTGCCCTTATTACACAACAAGCAGTAATAATCCTTTCTATTGTAGATTTAAGGCCTGAAATTTTGAGGGAGCAGGGAGCTAGTCAATTACATTGACTCCAGGGCTCCATTGGTATATAATCTTATCGACCTTGAAACGATGAAAAGCAAAGTCAATATCAGCAGAATTTGAACTCAGAATGCAAATTTGCACAAACAACAAGTTATAATAATGATTTCTAACATAGGCACAAAACTACAAAATGGTCAGTGAGACGTAATCATGTTATCTATCTTTGAATATTCCCAATGTTATTATGATTAATTTTAGCTGATATTATTGATTGTCTATTCTACTCATGAAAATCAATAAGGTCTATCACTAACTGATGAATATTTTTGATCATCAAAATGTAAAGCGTTTGAGTCTATTTATCCACAGGATTGAATGGGTTAAATAGTAAAACATTCATTTCAAATATAGGCACAAGGCCAGGGGTCACCAATTGTAACAGGATGAGAAGTCCCTGCACTGGATGGGTGCAGCTCGCATCCTTTACATTAAATATTAATCGAAGGAAAGAGTCAAGACCTCCAATTAACTTCAACATTATAAATATTTATTTCTTGATTCGCAAAACATAAATTCCTCTTTTGTTTGTTTGTTCCTTCTCAAGCCATGTCTGGCTCATAAGGGCCGGTTTCCTGGTTTCTTTTGCGTATAGGTTCCCCACCTGGACGGGACACTGGTCCATCGCTGGTGAGCTACAAGATGCAGGAGGAAAGAGTGAGAGAAAATTGTGGCGAAAGAGTCAGCAGAAGTTTGCCATTACCTTCTGCCAGAGCCACGTGGAGCTCAGGTGTTTCGCTCATAGACATACACACATCGCCCGCTCTGAGATTCGAACCCGCGATCCCATGACCGCAAATCCGCTGCTCTAACCACTAGGCCATGTGCCTCCACATTCTGCTTTCCGGGTGAATCGGCAGCCTAGGAGCTTATCGCAGTAGTCAAGTGGAGTGAGCTAAATCCTGTTCGTTCAAGCATAGCATAGATATGCCATGAGGTAGCAGCTTGAGAGAGCTGATAAAACATGACTGTCCCATTCAGATGCCAGCGTTTGAGAAAACGATACGAGGAAATTTTGCTGCTGTTAGTTTTCTGTGCATGCGCATGCGGGAACTTCCAGCAGGCCTCCCAGAAGAATCCAACTCTGCGTATGCGTGCTAGAGGTTTCCAAGATGGCATCACTACATTGATTACATCTATCTCAATGAAATCAGTACCAGTATTCAACAGGTACTTATTCCATTGACCCCAAAAGGATGAAAGGCAAAGTTAACCTTGGCAGGAATTGAACTCAAAATGTGAAGAGCTGGAAGAAATGTTATACGTTTTGTCTAACACTAAGCATTCTCCCTGAAATACTAATAATGATAGTACAGGCATATCCAAAGTAAAGTACGAAAGGTTTACCTTGTTTGTTACCATATTTATGCTGAAATATGCTGTCTTGAAAATAATGAAAAGTTTTGCTAAAATAACTTTGTGATTATTCTGTTGTGTCTGGGGAGAGTCATTTTCTTTTTGTGCCTTATAATGTAACACACTCACCGGTAAAATTTTCACCTATTTCTTGTTTTTATTTTCTAAAATTTTTGTAGCGTCTTGCAACCTTTTGAGTAGTCTTGACTCTAGTGATTATTAATCTAGTATTTGGAACATAAATTAACAAGAAATTTTGAGATTTTTTTAAAACAGCAAGTTTGTATTATAAAAACAGAGACAGTTTCATATGGAGGTGTTCACTCATTAATAGATGCTTCTAATCACTTATAAGTCAAGTGATAGAATCTATTCTTCCTTACTAATATGTAGTTAACCCTTCAGCATTTGGATTATTCTTTCAAATGTAATGCCTTTTTATTCACATTGTTTTTTAATTAACCCTGCATTATCTCATAGCTTCAGGATTTCAGTAATGTGATTCTTTATTTTTAGTACAACATTGTAAAGTAGGGGTGAAAGGCTGAATCTGGCCAGTTGGAATATAAAACAGGCATAATATTTAAGCAATAGATATAGCCAGTTCAGATATAAAACTGCTAAAATGATTGGGCCAGATAAAAGAGGTCAAATATGGTCAGTTTGAATATAAAAGAGGTAGGACATTTGGGCCAAATATGGTGAGTTTGATTATAAAAGAGGTAAGACACCTGAGCCAAATATGGTCAGTTGGAATTTAGAGCAGGTAGAATATTTGGGCCAAATATAGTCAGTTTCAATATAAAAGAGGTAGGGCATTTGGGCCAAATATGGTCAGTTTGAATATAAAAGCAGTAAGACATTTGGGCTAAACATGGTCAGTTTGAATATAAATCAGGTCGGACCAATATATGGTCAGATTGAATATAAAAGAGGTAGGACATTTGGACCAAATATGGTCAGTTTGAATTTAAAAGCAGTAGGACATTTGGGCCAAATAAGGTCAGTTGGAATGTAAAGAAGGTAGAATATTTGGGCCAAATATGGTCAGCTGGAATGTAAAGCAGGTAGAATATTTGGGCTGAATATGGTCAGTTTGAATATAAATCAGGTAGGACATTTGGACCAATATATGGTCAGATTGAATATAAAAGAGGTAGGACATTTGGACCAAATATGGTCAGTTTGAATATAAAAGAGGTAGGACATTTGGGCCAAATATGGTCAGTTGGAATGTAAAGAAGGTAGAATATTTGGGCCAAGTATGGTCAGTTGGAATGTAAAGCAGATAGAACATTTGGGCCAAATATGGTCAGTTGGATTGCTTAAGGTTTAAATAAATAGTAATAGAATTTGCATATGATTATCGTTTTTTGTTTTTTAAATGTAATCAATAGCAAAACCTCTCATCAACAAATTATTTTCTTAGATTGTATAAAGACTCATTATGAATTTACTGTGATATAATGATTTTATTAATCTAAGTATTTACTATAAGTGAATATTCATTTTTTTATTAATTAATATTTTAATCTTTTTTTTTATAATGTGTTATGATTTAATGACTGTAAAAAGTAGATGACACAGAATTATAAAAAATTTTAAAAAAAGAAGTAAATAAAAAAAATTTTAAAAAGATACTTATACACGTCAATAAAAATAAGCTAAGCAGATTTTGATGGAATCTATTAAAGAACTTTTTAGAATATTTTGAGTTAAAATTAATCACAGACAGAGGGGAGAGGAGGGACAGGGAGAGAAGGGATATGGAAAGGGAGACAGGAAGGAAGATGATGAGGAGGTAGAGAGAAAGGGGTAGAAAGAGAGGAAAAGGAGAGGTAAGGAAAGAGAGAGGAAGGAGATGAAAGAAAGGACAGAGAGAGAGGGGAAGATACAGGAACAAGGGAAGGTGGGGAGAGAGAGAGAGAGAGAGAGAGAGAGACGGCAGAGAGGAGAGAGAGGGGGCAGAGAGAGAAAGACAGTGAGAGGGAGAGAAGAAGGAGAAGGAGAGATGGAGGGCAGGAGGGAGAGAAAGTGACAGGAAGAGAGAGAGAAGAGAACAGGAGGGTGAATGAGAAGGAGAGAGAGAGAGGAAGAGGAGATAGAAAGGGAGATGGGAGTGGGGAGAGAGGGGATAATGGGGCGGTAGAGAGAGGGAAGAGGAAGAGGAACCACAGAGAGAGAGAAGTGAGACAGAGAAACAGAAATGGAAGAAGAGAGAGAGAGGCGAGGTGAAAGGAAGAAAGGAGGAAGGACAGAGGGGGAAAGAGATAGGAAAAGGAGAGAGAAGCAGGGAGGATAGAGGAAGAAAGGGAAAGTGAGTAGAGAGAGGGAAACAGGGAGATTGGAAGAAAGGAAGAGAAAGAGAGAGAGGGAGAGAGAGAGAGAAGGGAGATATTTATTGTCTTTTAAATTCAGTATATTTTAATTTCCTTAAATAATTTTTCATGGCTTTCTCTATATTTTTTTACATTTTTCCCTCTCATTTTTTTGTTATATCATCCACCTGGTCATTAATTTGAAATATCTATATATATAAAACTCTAGTTGTGTGAGTGTCTGTCCCCTTCGATTTAGATTCCTAACTCCTCCCACATTTTGCGGTGCAGTTTAACCAAATTCGGGTATCTTATAGTCGTGATTCATATCGAGCCCGTCTGGCTATTAGCGCGCATCAACGATGAGTCTACGATTTAAAAAATAATTTAACATCATTTTTTATTCCATTTTAATGCATAAAATGCATCGTATGTCGATGGCGGCGGAGTTGGCGTCCACGCTCACAGCTGCACCTGTTTGCTTCTCCCCCTTCCCTCCCTCGTGAAGCTGTGGGGAAGGGAGTGTAAAGAAATCAACGTCGTAATGCGTTATAAAGGAAACCAGCGTTCTTTTAGAACAACGACTTCATGGCTTGAAGACACCAAAATAAAAATGGCTAAGAAAGCCCGAATTTATAAGGGAAGTAACTCTCTAAAAATGCTTATATAGTTATTTCCCTTACAAACCCGAGCAACGCCGGGCGATACTGCTAGTATATATATAAAACTGTAGTTGTGTGAGTGTCTGTCCCCTTCGATTTAGATTCCTAACTACTCCCACATTTTGTGGTGCAGTTTAACCAAATTAGGATATCTTATAGTCGTGATTCATATCGAGCCCGTCTGGGTATTAGCGTGCGTCTACGATGAGTCTACGATTTTAAATATAATTTAACATCATTTTTTATTCCATTTTAATGCATAATTTTTCGTGTGTCGATGGCGGCGGAGTTGGCGTCCATGGTCACACCTGCACCTGTTTGCTTCTCCCCCTTCTTCCCTCCCTCGTGAAGCTGTGGGGACGGGAGTGTAAGGGAATCAACGTCGTAAAGCGTTTTCAAGGAGACCAGCGTTCTTTTAGAACAACGACTTCATGGCTTGAAGACACCAAAACAGAAATGGCTAAGAAAGCCCGAATTGGCATCTATAAGGGAAGTAACTCTCTAAAAATGCTTATATAGTTATTTCCCTTACAAACCCGAGCAACGCCGGGCGATACTGCTAGTTATATATAAAACTGTAGTTGTGTGAGTGTCTGTCCCCTTCGATTTAGATTCCTAACTACTCCCACATTTTGCGGTGCAGTTTAACCAAAACCGGGTATCTTATAGTCGTGATTCATATCGAGCCCTTCTGGGTATTAGCGCTTGTCTACTATGAGTCTACGATTTTAAAAATAATTTACCATCATTTTTTCCATTTTAATGCATATTTTTTTAAACGGAAGTAACTCTCTAAAAATGTCTACGATGAGTCAACGATTTAAAAAAAATTTACCATCATTTTTTTTCCATTTTTAATGCATTTTTTTGCTATTTTTTGGCTATAACTCTCTAAAAATGCTGTATAGTTATTTCCCTTACAAACCCGAGCAACGCCGGGCGATACTGCTAGTCAAAAACTTAGTCAAACGAATATATCCATGTTGATAGTAAACCAGAAACAACAACAGCATTACTGTTATGTTACAGAATTATAATTTTGCTGTTGCCGTTTGATTCACACCACTTCATCCCCAGATCAGCTGAGATTGAGCTGGACAGGGGCAGATTGAGCTGTCGGTCAATTGGGCACTGGTCAAGGGCCTGGAACTATGAGTGGATTTGGTAAGTGGAAACTGTGTGGAAGCTCTGGGTTCAGCTACTCTACATTGATAAGGGCAAATACTCTGAAACTTGTCTGTAGATGCCAGACCAACAAGGGGAAGCGGCTGACCTCCCCTGTTTGAGGGTTATAATGGACACAGGTTCGTGTGTCACATAGCTGGCCTCTTGGAGCTAATCAATGGCAGCATTCGTCCTATTGTTCTGGACTGCCATGTTAGCTTGGTGATAACTATTAACATATATATGGGGGTGGAGGTTTTAGTGTTTGTACTCCATTAACCCAGGGCTTGATAACTGGTGTTGGTTGTTTACAACCTAGTAACTTAGTGATTTGGCAAAAGAGTCCAATGGAATAGGTATTATATAAAACTGGAAACAATTTGTTTGACTAAAATCCTTCAAGACAGAGCCCCAGCAAGGCCACAATCCAATGACTGAAACAAATATAAGATACAAAAATATCAAGGCCTACACTCTCCGGTTGCCATTTCTGAGAGAGTAGGTTGTGATTTGATTTGAAAGGAATTTGGCTGCTATTTCCAGCTGGTCAAACAACCACCTAGAGGCTTATTTGTCATTGACTTACTGTTGAGATAACTTCAATTTATTTTGGTGAACTACAGATGGATATATTTGGTTTAATCTATTTATAGGTTCAAAAGAAACAATCTATTTTTGCCTGATCAGATGAAAGCTTGCTCTATATACTGCCAAGCTAGTGGCATATTAATGAGATTATTTTACATGTGATCACTAAGGAATATAATCCTGTAGTCATATTCTTCAAAACTTCAATTCTTCTTACTTGTTTGGTTAAATAGTGACCAAGAATAACAAAAAAACAAAAAACAAACAAACACTGTTTATATGAATTCCTTACTCCAATTTTGATCAAATGTTCAAATTTGGTTTGTCTGAGTAAGAAATACTGGAATGTAGAATCTGCCATTGCTGGAGGTAAATTCATTCTGTATACACCAGTGTTTTCACAATATAATCAAGCATTATTATATTAGGAAAGCAGGCTGGTGATTGGCAAAATGAAATGTGCCTGACAAAATGCCCCATATGCAATTAGCTTTATCACTCCATACCATTCTGAATTTAAATGCTGTCAGGTTCGACTTTTATCTTTGAAACAAATTAAGAACCAGTCAAATAATGAAACCAATTTAATTAACTGTGTCCACCTTCAAAATATGTGTCCTTGTTCCATTGGAATGAAATACAAAGATTTCTTTCCTTTTTTTTCCGTATATAATTTTGTATTAATAAAATGTAGCTTGGAGCACCTTGGTGACCCACAATTATATAGTCTTTATCTTCAGTCTACAGATTTGAAACATTAACCCAGAGACTCCCAGATAAATCTTTCTTTCTGGGTAGCTTTGCAAACTTCCAAGAGTTGGTCTTGTGTACACTTCTACAGACATGTATACACAGAAGTGTTTATTGCTGTTGTGGTTGTTGTTGCTATGTTGCTTGACCCATTGCCACAACAGACCATACAAATCTCTAATGAAATGCATTCTAGTGGTGTTCAATTGCTATAATGTCCATGTTTTTTCATCATCATCATCATCATCATCGTTTAGCGTCCGCTTTCCATGCTAGCATGGGTTGGACGGTTCAACTGGGGTCTGGGAAGCCAGAAGGCTGCACCAGGCCCAGTCTGATCTGACAATGTTTCTATGGCTGGATGCCCTTCCCAATGCCAGCCACTCTGTGAGTGTGGTGGATGCTTTTACGTGCCAGACGAGGCTGGCAAACATCCACGATCGGATGGTGCCTTTATGTGCCACCTGCACGAGGCCAGTCGGGGAAGTGCTGGCAACGGCCATGTTCAGATGGTTCTTTTACATACCACCGGCACTGGTATCACAGCTGCAATTTCCATTGATGTTGATCGATTTCGATTTTGATTTTTTCCTTTTGTAAAATGATAAGGAGTTATTTAAACCTTTTAGCATTCAGACTAACCTGTCAAATGTTGTTGTGTTGTTGTGACCCCCTTTGGTCATGAATGACCATGGGATTAGACCTAGAAGGTTACCCTCCGAGGCACAAGTCTGAGCAAGGTTGTTTATGGAAGACCAGCAGTTGCCCAAACATACCAGCCTCCCCTCTCCATGCCACCGATGTTATCCAAGGGAACGGCAAAGGACGATACAGCTTGGCACCAGTGACATCGAACCATGAGGTTTGTAAGCAAGCTACATACCACACAGCCACTCCTACGCCTAGGATTATTTCAAGACACGAATAAGTAAGCATTATATTTGACAAAGTAATTTGAATGCTAAATGGTTAAGAGATTGTATAATCATTTATTGGTTTGTGTATGTGTAGGTTGCTAATTGACCATTTCCAAGCTTTCATCAAATGCAAGATGGTTTTTGTTAGAGTAATTATATTCACAGCTGGATATTGTTTCTGCTACTGTTAAAGCCTCCAACAAAATGTGAAAAGGGTCTGTTTTTCAATTAGGCAATGTAAGCCGGCCTAGTTTTATATCTCGACTAAAATAACAATTAAGTGACAGTTAATGTACTGCAAATTAGGACAAGAATTATCATGCATACACATAAGCATAAGCGTAGGAGTGGCTGTGTGGTAAGAAGCTTGCTTACGAACCACATGGTTCCTGGTTCAGTCCCATTGCATGTCTTTTACTATAGCCTTGGGCCGACTGAAGCCTTGTGAGTGGATTTGGTAGATGGAAACTGAAAGAAGCCTGCCGTATATATGTATATATATATATAATATATATATATATTATATATATATATATATATATATATATATGTATGTGTGTATATGATTGTGTGTCTGTGTTTGTCTCCCCAACATCACTTGACAACGGATACTGGTGTGTTTACATCCCCGTAACTTAGCGGTTCAGCAAAAAGAGACCGCTAGAATAAGTACTAGGCTTATAAATAATAAGTCCTGGGGTATATTTGCTCGACTAAAAAAAAAAGAAAGGCGGTGCTCCAGCATGTCCACAGTCAAATGATTGAAGCAAGTAAAAGAATAATATGCACAGATGCATGCATGCATGCATGCACACACACACACACACACACATGCACACATACACATTCGCAAACATGTCCACAAATATGGATGTGCAGTTAGCATAATAGGTGCCTTCTCTCTTTTTCTCTCTCAGATACACAACATATTGATGGTTGTTATAGAAAAAAAAATATGGTGGTCTTTTGCTTTAAGAACATAAAACTATGAAACTGAAAAACCAAACAAAATGAAGCCAGGAATATGCAAACAACAAGCTTTATCTTCAGAGTAAATGCTTAAATTCTGGTTATTAAACATTAGTATTATAACAGATTCCTGTTTTCTTTTCTCTGACATAGTTAATACATGAAGGTTGCATTGCAGAAAACAAGAAAATTTTTTTCATAAAAAAGGAAGATAGATGCAAAAAAAATTACTGCAAATTGGCAATCCATTCCAAATTTCTCTTTCCTAAACTTTTAAATAATATTTTTGTCTTCATTTTGAAATGAGCTGTCAATTTGTAAATTACATTTGCATCTCTTTCTCTGCCTATCTGTCTGTCTAACTATCTGTCCACCCATCCATCTTCCTGTCTGTCTGTCTGTCTATCTATCTATCTATCTATCTATCTATCTATCTATCTACAAAAAAGAAATTTTTTTTCTTTCTGTGATACACGATGCCTTTTGGTTGCTTTTTTTTTTCCCGATCCCTTTTGATAGAAATTTTACATTTGTTTCCTTTTTTCTTTTTCCTTTTCCATCTTCGAAAAGAAAAGCTCTACATTTGTAATTGTCTCCTCTGTGTTCAGCCCTGTGTGGCCAATAAAGAAAGTTATCTACCTATTTCTGTCTCTCTATCTACCTATCTCTGTCTCTCTCTCTATCTATCTATCTATCTATCTATCTATCTATATCTGTATCTAATGGAGGGAATCAAGAGGTGGTATTCATCAACTTTTAGACATTATATTATGTCTACTTATTTATTAAAAGACAAAACAATTACAACAACATACATACATGTATAACATATTATGCTTTACATATATAAAAATACCAGTAATTATTAAAATGTATAATGCAGAACATAGAAAGTAGAATAGTTTCTTACAGCTGTTTCAGCCAAGAAGTCATAGTACCCTACTTTACTTCCTTCCCTTCAGTGAACTGAAGTATTTGGTAGGTAAGACTAAGGTACTTGGGTGTGCCTCTGGGCTTCATAAGAGAATTTAGAAAGTTCATAAGGTTAACTTATAAATATAAATACATACATATATACCACTTTTACATATACATATACATAAATACATATCTATGCATTTATATATATTATATATATATATATATATATATATATATATATATATATATGTATATGCATACAAAGGAATCAATTATTAGTATTATTAGGTGTATTATATTATTATTATTATTATTATTATTATTATTATTATTATTATTATTATTATATTATTATTATTATCATTATTATTAGGTGTGTTATATTATTCTATTAGATAAAGTATAAACAGAGGAAAGAGAAAATTGTCAAAAGAGAAATAATAGTGGAATTTAAATAATCAATCTATCTAAGGTATACACACACACACACACACACATATATATGTGTGTATATATATATATATCTTAGAAGAAATGAGGTACTCAGAAATCCGGATGGTTTTATATTTACAGATATTTATTAGTATGTTACATGTTTTTATATATTCTAGTGGAGTCTTCAAATTGTACTCAGTTCAATTTGAAGACTCCACTAGAATGGACGAAAGCGCTAACATATGATATACGATATATGATTATAAAAAACATGTGACATATTAATAATATCTGTAAATATAAAACGATCCGGATTTCTGAGTACCTCATTTCTTCTCATATATAATACCTGTACATCATCGCCAAACCTTCAAATATATATATATATATCTATCTCTTATGATAAAAGGCAGATTTTCTCTGCCTCCCACATAGTTTGTTTTTAATACAATTGTACAATATAGAATTTCTTCAATTGGAATTTACCTATGATTTTTCAAAGTAGATTCGATTGGGTCATGGCATATAAAGTTTTTTTTCAATTTGACCCCCAATTAAGCAAAAATTCGAGAAAACTAAATATTTTACGATTTGCCTCTCTAATTTCAACTGCTTCACTCCTTCTATTACCACACTTTCTCCTACTTTCTCTTTGCAAGTGTAACGATTTGCCTCTCTAATTTCAACTGCTTCACTCCTATTACCACACTTTCCTCCTACTTTCTCTTTGCAAGTGTAACGATTTGCCTCTCTAATTTCAACTGCTTCACTCATTCTATTACCACACTTTCTCCTACTTTCTCTTTGCAAGTGTACCTTCAACCACTACTAAAAAAAATACACAGGAAACAGAAACAAATAAATACATAACGATTTACTCCTCACACAATTTCTTCAATTGGAGTTTACCTATGATTTTTCGAAGTACATTCCATTCTATATTTTATAAATTAAAATTGGTTTTTAATTTACTTTCTGTCGCTAAGTTTTGGTAGTATTAATTTGCGAGCGTACTTCAGTTCTCAATTGTTGAAAGAAAGAAATTGTAAGCTAAGAAGGTGTGTGTGTGTGTGTGCGTGCGTGTGTGTGTGTGTGTGTGTGTGTGTGTGTGTGTGTGTGTGCGTGCGTGTGTGTGTGTGTGTGTCTGTGTGTGTGTGTGTGTGTGTGAGTGTGTGTGTGTGTGTGTGTGTGTGTGTATGTGTGTGTGTGTAGGAAGTGAAGGATAAAAATATGGCAAGAAGTGGACAGATGTACATATATACATCCATACATCCATACATACATGTGTGTGTGTGTGTGTGTGTGTGTGTGTGTGTGTGTGTGTGTTATCTCTCTCTATATAAGTTGAAGTTGTCTGTGTGTGCCAAGTTTGGTAACCTTCAACTAATACTATCTCCTCCGAGACCCTGCAGCGCAAGTTGACCAAAATTGAGAGTATGATAGAAGAAGGGTTGCTTTTCCTTCCGTAGAAGTTAAAATTCAAATCGGACCATGTTAACACCAAAAATTATTTACATCAAAAAGGTGCTTTTTTGTATGAAAATCCCTATTTTTTATGATTTTTTCACTGCTGTGTCGCCACTTTTCGGTGTATTTCAACCAGAAAAATGTTAACTTGAAGAGAATAACAAGCTACATAATGCAAAATTTTTACTTTTCAAAAATTCCAATTCCAGCGGGTCGAAACAAACCCGAGCAACGCTGGGCGATACTGCTAGTATATATATACGCACATATATATATATTTATGTACAACTATACTCATAGGTTCATACATATTTCATGTGTTGAGAGGGGAGGATTACTGTAGTAGTTTGTATTTTCCTTTTTATATAATTATAATAATTATACACAAACATATATATCTCTCTATATATAAACGGCAGGTTGTCTGTGTGTGTGTCTGTGTGTCTGTTTGGTTGTACCCTCACCCTGACCACGGCTTTCAACCGATTCTGATGAAACTTGACACACACATAGCCCAATGTCATAATTCAAAACTAACGCAGCGAAAATTTTGAAAAGTTCCCCCAGTTCTGAAAAAAATCGATAAATTCGACATGGGATCGACAATCAGAAACACAAACCACAGACTGTCTAGGGGACGCAACTCGACCTTTTTAACTAAAAAAAATTTACCATCATTTTTTCCCCATTTTTTGGCTATAACTCTCTAAAAATATTTATAGTTATTTCCCTTACAAACCCGAGCAACGCCGGGCGATACTGCTAGTATACATATAAACATGCGATATGTTTTCTATTGAGGGCTTGAGATAAAGGCTCACAATAAGTAGTAAGAGTTTATATTAATACCTGTGATATTAGTCGGTACTAAAAGTAATAAATTTCTGGGTATTAATCAAGATACTTAATAAAGTATTTTCTGTTACTTTTTGTTTATCAAGTTGCTGAAATCCTGTGGGAAGTGGGGGAGGGGGTTATGGTCAATCCCGTAATCTAATTGGTCATCTATTGTTTTGAAAGGCCATGACATCATTAATGTTGGTTAATGGATAACCGATAACATAAACAACAAAGTAGGCAAAAATATACAAATGTATACAAATAAAAAAAAACCCAAATAATCCAAGGTTAACTATTAGTATTTCTCTTTTGATAATTTTCTCCCTCCTCTGTTTATACTTTATCTAATAAGAATAATATAATGCACCTAATAATAATAGTAATTGATTCCTTTGTATGCATATTCATATATATATATATAAATATATAGATATGTATTTATGTATATTTATGTAAATGTATGTAAATGCAAAAGTGTGTATATATGTATGTATTTATATATATATATAGAGAGAGAGAGAGGGAGAAGAAAGAGATAAATAGATGGATGGATGGATAAAGAGTGGGTAGAGGCATAAGTTTCGTTTGGTACCACACCACTTATTTTGACTTGTGCCACTCCCAAACAGTTGAAGGAATCCAGGGTAAAGGTAGATCCAGGAAGACATGGGATGAGGTGGTCAAGCATGACCTTCGAACGTTGGGCCTCACAGAGGCAATGATGAAAGACCGAGACCTCTGGAGATATGCTGTGACTGCGAAGACCCAGCAAATAAAGTGAGTTCACCACTGTATTCTACCCCAGTTTCACATAACCAGCCCCAGCCCATTCAAAAGTACCCTGGATTGTAGGGCGACCTGCTGTGCTTGAGGAGACCTATTGAGTCAAGTACATTTACATCAAAATGAAAATTGAATGGAAATTGTAGTTGTGATACTTGTGCTGGCAGCACATAAAAAGTACCAACTGATCATGTCTGTTTCCCCCCCCCCGCCTGGCACCTGTGCCAGTGCAGTGGCATGTAAAAAGCACCCACTACACTCATGGAGTGGTTGGCATTAGGAAGGGCATCCAGCTGTTGAGACAGTGCTAGATCAGACGGGAGCCTGGTGCAGCCTCCTGGCTTCCCAGACCCTGGTCGAACCGTCCAACCCATGCTAGCATGGAAAATGGATGTTAAACGATGATAATGAGGATGATGATGATGATGAACATTCTGAAAACTACACATTGTTTTCAATAAAATTTTGCAGAGATAGGTTTTCAACGAAGTAGAAGGTGATTATTTTGAGAAAATTGAGAAAAGCATCATATCTTTATTTCGAATATACGAATGAGAAATTTCTTTTATTGAATTTTAATTCTAAGTTAATAAATACTTTTCTTTTTGAAAATCAGCACTCATTTCACTATTTTGTTTAAGCAATATGAAATTTGATATGAAATTATAATCATTGTATGTATTCCATATTTTCTGATATTACCCTTGGTAATACAAGTGTATTTCCAAAGCTACCTGTCATGTGACAAGTAGCAATTTAATATAAACGAACAAATGCAATAATTAATGGTCATGCTGAAGAAAATTAAACATGCATAATGAGCTGGAATTTGATCAACATGCAATTAGCAGACAACATATGCATATAAGTGACCTGAAGTCTATTTGCATAGAGAACTGAAATTTGAACAACAAACTGTGTGCTAGCTACGCAGATGTATGCATAAATGTTGGAAGAGCTTACACGAACAGTATGCTAACTGAACTAATTGTAGAGCAAACAGCTCTTCTGAACAAAAAAATATATTTAGCCAATGTGCTGAAATTTGAACAACTGCAAGGAGACTGTACATGATTATAAGTGGGTAGGAAAGCATGTATAAATGGTTTGTTTACATCTATGTAGGTTGCAAATTTTCATATTTTATATAGAATATAATATTTTGCGTATTTTTTGCTAAAAACATAATCATGGACCGACAAAAACAAGACAAAGTCAAAAACATGTGCTCACATACTCACAGAAACACATTTGTGTACATATATATAAACATGTGTATATATATATATATATATATATATATATATATAAAACAATGATAAATCTCAGAGTGAGTTATAAACAGTAGCGGTAACACATCGTGACGCATATTTGCCATTTGAATATGGCTAACCCCTAAGGGTGGATGCTACTGTAGTTTGTAGCCCCAGGAAGATATCTTCTCCAGCTGGCTATAGACACACTATCTGTGTCCTCTCAGTATTTGTGAAGGGAAGTCATCCTCCCCGTCTTCAACTCATGATACACAGAAATACTGAGAGGACACAGATAGTGTGTCTATAGCCAGCTGGAGGAGATATCTTCCTGGGGCTACAAACTACAGTAGCATCCACCCTTAGGGGTTAGCCATATTCAAATGGCAAATATGCGTCACAATATCTTTAAATATATATATATATATACATATATATGTATACATATATATCAATACATATATATGCATATAAGAATTTTTTGCGTAATAAGATAATAAACCAAGGCTGTATAGATATTAGAGCATTTGTAGATAGAAGGTCTTACAGCTGTTTCTAGGATATTAATTAATAATATCCCTTCATCGGAGACAGTGTGAGAGGAAAAATTTGAACCCTTTATTCACAATATTACCAAATCTGGAACTTAACTATGGTCTGTCTATAGCACTTATTCAGCATTACCTAATACCTTTGGGTCTCAATGACACCATTATCTCTTATAACCTCAATATATATGCATATATATATATATAATATATATATATACATACAAATAAAGGTTACAAGCCTCATTGAGGGATAGCAAAATCCTATGGAAGTTCTGGTTAGTTACCTGTACAGAGAGTGTTGAACATTACAGATAATACTCAACTGCAAGATAACTATATAAACCATGATTTATATATATATTTATTTATTATAATCAGGTGAGAAAATAGAGAGGTAATTTATAAAATTATTTATTAATTAAAAAATTCATAATTTTTTAAATCAATAAATAATAATTTTATTAATTACTTCTCTATTTACTTATTTTGTTATCATATATATATATACATACTGGAACCAGTATAGTGTTATTGGACGCTCAGGAAAAGAAGGAAAGAAGGAGGGTTTAACGTTTCAAGCAGAGCTCTTCATCAGAAACATAGGAAAAGGAAAGATCCAAAGAAGGGAAGACGGAGGAAAAAAATCGCCAACGGTACACATGCGGTCATACACACATCATCATCATCATATTTGTGGAAGATAGTGGTGTCGTACAACTGGCACCTGTGTCACTCGCACGTAAAAGCACCAATTACACTCTCAGAGTGGTTGGCATTAGGAAGGGCATCTAGCCATAGAAACCATGCCAAATCAGACTGGTGTCTGGTGCAGCCCCTCAGCTTACCAGTTCTGGTCAAACTGTACAGCCCATGCCAGCATGGACAATGAATGTTGAATGATGATGATGATATATATGTATATATGTGTGTGTGTATGTATATAAATATATATATACATACACACATATATATATGCATATATATGTATGTGTGTATATATATATATATATATATATATATTTGGCCTTAGGGTCTGACGAGACATCCATGGGGCTAAGCCCTTTGTGGATGCAAAATCATTGGCCCAGTTAGAATTTTCTTCAGAACAAGTAGCCCATCCCATTCAAAACATCCCTGAATAAGGGTTGTTTAAGGATGTTGAATGAAATACCCACATTTCCAAATGGGAATTATCCAAACCCCAAAGAATTCCTCTCAACACATGGCTATGATGCTCCCCCACTACTTCTGCTTGTGATCAGAGATGCACATATCATCAGCAACTAAGGGACATACTTAACTGGTTAAGATCAAACAACTGACAAGCAAATCTGTGGTATTGAGCAGAATATTTGCTGTAGTTTTGTCTTTTACACCAAGACAAAACAATGTAGATGATAACACTTCCAATCAGTTAAGACCAGAAGGCAACAGAGCCACAGCTTGGTACTGCATCAGGACATTTATAATTATTATTATTATTACTATTATTATTATTATTATTATAATTATTATTATTATTATTATTATTATTATTATTATTATTATCATCATCATCAACATCATCGTCATCATCAATATCATCATCATCATCACCACTATCAATATTACTATCATCACATTGTCAAAGACTGGGTCTTTGAATTCATTTCTATCACATTCCTGACAACAATGACAATTTATTTATTCTCCTTTATGCCAATTTCTCCCCTCTTAGTAACAGAATATAGAAATAATGCCAATAATAGGTGTCACAATCACCTTTTGTTCAGAACGTGTTAAATGAGGTCTTTTTATTCGAAGCTCATATGATATATTAATTTAACTTGGAATGCCTTTGCATTGATAATGCATAATTTTCAGATTTCAAGATTGCTCTGCATATGTCTAACCTTATATTTGTTTATGTAAAATTTAAATTAATTATTGAACACTATATTATCAAAGAAATGTAAAGAAAATGTGTCAACGATATCTAATATTCATCGTCATCATCATCATCATCGTTTAACGTCCGCTTTCCATGCTAGCTTGAGTTGGACGATTTGACTGAGGTCTGGTGAACTAGACTCCAATCTTGATCTGGCAGAGTTTCTACAGTTGGATGCTCTTCCTAACGCCAACCACTCAAAGAGTGTATTGGCTGCTTTTACATGCCAGTTAGGTAGTACTGGCAATGGCCACGCTCAAATGGTGCTTTTTATGTGCCACCTGCACAGGAGCCAGTCCGCTTTCCATGCTAGCATGGGTTGGACGATTTGACTGAGGTCTGGCGAACCAAACTCCAATCTGATTGGCAGAGTTTCTACAGCTGGATGCTGTTCCTAATGCCAACCACTCCGAGACTGTAGTGCCTTTACGTGCCACCGGCATGAGGGCCAGTCAGGTAGTACTGGCAATGACCACGCTCGAATGGTGCTTTTTATGTGCCACCTGAACAGGAGCCAGTCCAGAAGCACAGGCAACGACTTTGCTCAAATGTTTTTTTTCACGTGCCACCAGCACAAGTGCTAGTAAGGCAACACAGGTAACAATCACGCTCAAATGGTGTTTTTAACGTGCCATCGGCACAGAGGCCAGCTTGTTGCTCTGGCAATGATCTCACTTGCATGGTACTCTTAGCGCTCCACTAGCATGCCAGTCACCAAGTTTGATTTCAATTTCGATTTTGATTGATTTCAACATTGATTTCAAATTTTGGCACAAGGCTAGCAATTTTGAGCATAGGGTTAAGCTGATATCATCAACCCAAGCACTCAACTCATACTTATTTTGTTGACGCTGAAAGGATGAAAGGCAAAGTTGATCTCGGAGGAATTTGAACTCAAAGCATGAAGACAGGTAAAATACTGCTCAGGATTCTGTCTGATTGCTGCCTGAACAATGGGTAATATTACAACAGGAAAACAAGGCAACAAGCTCCAGCAGAATTTTTAACATGCTGAGCAAAATACTTGGCAGCATTTCGTCTGTCTTCATACTCTGAGCTCAAATTCCACCAAGGTCAACTTTGCCCTTCACCTTATTGGGGTTGATAAAATGAGTACCAGTTGAGCACTGGGGTCGATATAATCGCCTTGGTTGTACTCCTGGTATTGCTGGCCTAGTGCTAAAATTTGAAACCAGTATTGCAACAGGAAAGCAAGGCAGTGAGCTGGTAGAATAATTAGCATGCCAGGTAAATGCTTAGTGGCATTTTGTCCATCTTTATGTTCTGAGTTCAAATTCTGCCAAGGTCAGAGTAGATGAAATAAATACCAGATTAGCACTCGGGTCAATGTAATTGACTTATCCCACATCTGAATTTGCTGGCCTTGTGCTAAACTTTGAAAGCAGTATTAGAACAGGAAATCTAAGCATGCTATATATTCAGTTTACTTTTTGAATCTGAAATTAAGTAAAAAAACAACAATATAAAAAGAATGCAAAAATGTGAAGTAAGTGCTAGCATACTAAATGTCGTCAACAAGATAACTTTAATTAAAATGTTAGCATGCTGGGCGAAATGCCTGCCGGTATTTCATTAGCCGTCACATTCTGAGTTCAAATTCCACCAAGGTCGACTGTGCCTTTCTTCCTTTCTGGGTCGATAAATTAAGTACCAGTAACGCACTGGGGTCGATGTAATCGATTTAATCCGTTTGTCTGTCCGTGTTTGTCCCCTCTGTGTTTAGTCCCTTGTGGGTAGTAAAGAAATAGGTATTTCATCAGCCATTACATTCTGAGTTCAAATTCCACCAAGGTCGACTTTGCCTTTCATCCTTTCAGGGTTGATTAAATAAGTACCAGTTAATTACTGAGGTTGATGTAATCTACTTAAACTCCTTGTTTGTTCCCTCTATGTTTATTACCCCTGTGGGTACTAAAGAAATAAATTATTTGTGCTTAATTCATATCAAAGAAAGGTATATATATATTATTTTCTTTTATCTTTTACTTGTTTAAGCCTTCGGTCTGCAGCAATACCAGGGCATCACTTTGAAGGATTTAGTTAAAAGAAACTGGCACCGGAGTATTTTTTCTTAATATGGTGTTTATTCTGTTGATCTTTTACAGAACAGCTAAGTTATATAGTTGGCATTAGGAAGGGCATCCAGCCATAGAAATCATGTCAAAACAGATGATTGGAGCCTGGTGCAGCCCTCTGGCTTGCCAGCTTCTGCCAAACCATCCAACCCATGCTTGCATGGAAAACAGACGTTAAATGATGATGACAATGATGATGATGATCTACTTATTTTATTTTCCTTAATTAATTTTATGTAATTATACTTATAGAGATTCTCCCCAAACTTTCCTTATTAATAAAAGTCTTTGTCCACCGATCCAAGTTCGCCCAAAAAGATTAGGTTCTCCAACTAAGAGGCAAAATTTCAATTCTCTCAGAATTTATTGAATATGTCATTCAGTGCATCACCATCAACCTGAATTATTCATAGAACATGTAGGCTACATCTTTATTAATTTCATTGATTTTCTGTCTGTTTTTTCCATGCTGGCTTGGATTGGACTTTCCTACATTCTGTTTGTGACTACTATTTCATGATGTTGTCACTGGGATTTGCATGGTAACATGCTCTTTCTGTCAGCATTTGCTGTAAAAGGGTAGGCTAGGAAATTCTATCAGGATAACAGCTCTAAAGAAATTTCCTTCTGACTTTTGGATCATTCTTACTATACTTTTATATTTTAGTTTAGGCAGAAGTGGAGGGGCAGTGATAATGACATTTTTATTCAAGGTTCTGTACTTGTACTTGTGGCAACATTCACCCTGGGTGGGTTGAGTCAGCTTCTTCTACCATGGAAGAAGTTTCGTGGGAACGTGTGGATTTCACAAGCGGTCCCCAACAATCCCGCATGTAGAGACATCCTGTTTGCTGCAGATTGTCCACAGACGCAGGGACAGAATGACCGAGGAGCCGCCGGTTGCCGAAACAGACACTCCGAGGATTTTCACCAGGTTGTGGCCCTAATACCACTCAGTGTCAGACCAATCCGAATTGGGTGGCCCTACCAAGAACCAAAGTTCCTGATGGCATAGCTCTGACACTACCCAATGCCAGTGTCCCTACCACGGTGAGGAGGGAATGGGCTTTGGGGATGCTAAGGTTCTGAGATTGTTGGCAACGTTATCATCAGACTAGAAAGCTGGATTGAATGCTTGCATCACTAATGGTGGAGTCAACCCTGTTTGTGAGTGTTGAGGGAGCATTACATTTAAGTATAAAAACTAAGAACAGGAACAGCCCTTCTGACATAATACCACGCAGTTTCCATGTACCAAATTTCAGTCACAAAAATCTGGTTCCCTCAAGGTTAGCAGAGAAAATATTTACTTCACCAAGGTTCCATGCAGTGGGTTTGACCCCAAAACCACATGGCTGCAAAGCCAACTTCTTAATTACGCAGCCATGCCTTCTGGCTTCAATAAGCAAAACTAATAAGAATAGATGGTAGAGGCACGTGGCTTAGTGGTTAGGGTGTCAGCATCATGATCGTAAGATTGTGGTTTCGATTCCTGGACCGGGCAACGCGTTGTGTTCTTGAGCAAAACACTTCATTTCACTTTGCTCCAGTCCACTCAGCTGGCAAAAATGAGTAACGCTGCAATGGACTGGCGTTCCGTCCAGCTGGGGAACACATACGCCATGGAAACTGGGAAACTGGGCCCATGAGCCTGGCTAGGCTTTAAAGAATAAGAATAGATATTTGGCTGAGATGAAACAAAACTAGTTAAAATAACTAGATGCAACTTAAAAAGAGGATTTTCAACTAAATTTAGAACTGCTTAAAGATAGGAGTTATGATTTATTCTCTTATCTTCTTAGGTTATTTCAGTTCAGTAAATCCCTCTGTAATGGAGAGATTAAGTTACCTTATAAATACAATTTTAGGTGATTAGCTAACACCGGCTGAATTTATATTTTTCTACAGTTGTGTTGTAAAGTTTCTAGATTGAAAGCTTCCTTCCATGTATCTTATCTAATCTAGGTGTTAAAAACAGAACTAGACATTCTCTCTTTTACTTGTTTCAGTCATTTGACTGTGGCCATGCTGGAGCACCGCCTTTAGTTGAGCAAATCATCCCCAGGACTTATTCTTTGGAAGCCTAGTACTTATTCTATCAGTCTCTTTTGCTGAACCGCTAAGTTACAGGGACGTAAACACACCAGCATCAGTTGTCAAGTGATGTTGGGGGGACAAACACAGACACACAAACATATACACACACATACATATGCATATACATATATACGACAGGCTTCTTTCAGTTTCTGTCTACTAAATCCACTCACAAGTCTTTGGTCGACCCGAGGCTATAGTAGAAGACACTTGCCCAAGGTGCCATGCATGTGATGTATATGTTTGTGTGTCCCCCTCACTATTGCTCGACAACTGATGCTGGTGTGTTTACGTCCCCATAACTTAGTGGTTCGGCAAAAAGAGATCGATAGAATAAGTACTAGGCTTACAAAGAATAAATCCTGGGGTCAGTTTATTTGACTAAAGGCGGTGCTCCAGCATGACTGAAACAAATAAAAGACAAAAAAAAAATAAACCCAAAAGATACAATATGATTTACATAAGTTATTTAATTTTAGTCACTAGAATACAAATTTCCACTTAGACGAAACTAAATCTTCATACTAAATCTTATGTACTAACTTTATTAACTGGTTTCAATAGTTCAGTATTTAGTTGGATGTTATGACAATAGCTTATACCAAAGTAACTGCTATGATGATAAACTCTTCATTACTGTATATGCTAGACAGCAACAAATTAATTAATAGTATTTCTGAATGATAAATATATAATTTAAGAGCCTTATGACTTCTTCATTCAAACTTCAAGTAGCATTTATGATTAAAATTGATTTTGTAACTTTTACTAATAATTAAGTTATAATAATGTTATATATGAGTTTACCTCAAATGCTTAAATGAGTTGAAGTCAATATCCTAATATTCATAACATTAATGTAGATATACTTTGTTGTAATAAGAGTTTCTTGGAATTATTTGTAAGGTAGAGAGCTGACAGAATCATTAGCACACCGGGCGAAATGTGTAGCCGTATTTCATCTGCCGTTATGTTCTGAGTTCAAATTCTGCCGAGGTCGACTTTGCCTTTCATCCTTTCAGGGTCGATAAATTAAGTAGCAGTTATGCACTGGGGTCGATATAATCGACTTAATCCCTTTGTCTGTCCTTGTTTGTCTTCTCTGTGTTTAGCCTCCTGTGGGTAGTAAAGAAATAGGTATTTCGTCTGTCTTTACATTCTGAGTTCAAATTCTACAGAGGTCGACTTAACTTTCATTCAAAAGGATGAAAGTTAAGTCAACCTCGCCAGAATTTGAACTCAGAGGTCGATAAATTAAGTACCAGTAGTGTACTGGGGTTGATCTAATCGACTGGACCCCTCCCCCAAAATTTCTGGCCTTGTGCCTAGAGTAGAAAAGATTATTTGAGGTGGTGAGCTGGCAGAAACATTAGCATGCCAGGTGAAATGCTTAGCAGTATTTTGTCTGTGTTTATGTTCTGAGTTCAAATTCTGCCAAGGTCGAACAGCCGCTTCTACTGAGTACTGCTGTTGGTTTATTTCTTATACATAAAGGACTATAGCTTCAACTGCGTACTGCTTTTTGATTTACCGTAAGGGTTGTTGTTATTATTATTAACTATTGTTATCACGTTTGTTGGTTCCTTGTAAGGGAAACGTTGTGTTGCATTTGTTAAATAATTGTAAACTGTAACCCTCCCCCTAGTCACTCCTGTGCCATAGCCACTCCTGTGCCATAGCCACTCCTGTGCCATAGTCACTCCTGTGCCATAGCCACTCCTGTGCCATAGTTACTCCTGTGCCATAGTCACTCCTGTGCCATAGTCACTCCTGTGCCATAGCCACTCCTGTGCCATAGTTACTCCTGTGCCATAGCCACTCCTGTACCATTGATTCACATTTCTTTTGAATTAACCATATTTTATCTGATAGCTTCAAGATTATGATAATGTGATTGTTATTTTTAGCCTGACATTGTAGGTTAGGTTGAGAGGCCTGATCTGACCAGTTTGAACATAAAACAGGTAGATAATAAGGCGGCAAGCTGGCAGAAACGTTAGCACATCGGGCGAAATGCTCAGCGGTATTTTGTTTGCCGCTACGTTCTGAGTTCGAATTCCGCCGAGGTCGACTTTGCCTTTCATCCTTTCGGGGTCGATAAATTAAGTACCAGTCACGCACTGGGGTCGATATAATCGACTTAATTCGTTTGTCTGTCCTTATTTGTCCTCTCTGTGTTTAGCCCTTTATGGGTAGTAAAGAAATAGGAAGATAATTTGGGGCAAGTATGGCTGGTATAAGTGCTTAGCGGTTAAGTGTGTTAGGTTGATAGAAACTGAAAGAAGCCCATCATATGTGTATATGTGTGTATGTCTGTATATAAGTGCATATGTGTGTGTGTGTTTGTGCCTTTGTCTCCTTGTTATGTTGTAAATGGTCATCACTGAAGCAATGTTGCTTGTTTCCAATCTTTCATGAAAACATATCTAGTTATATGAAAATATTACGATTCTAGGAAATGGATGAGAGGCGGCAACAGGAAGGGCTTCCAGCTGTTCAAAATCTGCCTCAAGCATGGAAAAGTGAACATTAAAATGATAATGATTTGTGTCTGCTGTGTGTGTGCATATATACATACATACATACATATATATATATATATATATATATATATGTATTTATGATTATTTATGATATTGGGTTTTTCATATTCATGAAAAGTTAGTCTTTTATTTTTATATCAAATGAAGAACAAAGCAGCAATTACACCAAGTGTAATTCACTTCAAATCTGATTTTTCAAGGTGATTCTTTGTTTTTAGTTGTCAAAATCTTGGCAACATATCTGACTAAAGACAATGGAATTTGTACAGAGCATTTCAAAACATTTTTTTCTTTTCTCATCATCTCACATTAAATCTCAGGTTAATACACATATATGTGTATTGTATGTGTGTATGTATAAATATATGTACATATACATACATATATATATATAACGGGAAGCTTTATGAAAATAAACAAAAGACGAAGGCAGGTGGAAAACAAACGAACAATTGTATTAGTATATATATGTATATATATATATAATACATCAAGTGTATATATATATATATATATATATATATATACACACACACACATATATATATACATATACACACACACATATATATATACACACACATATATATAACAACACAGCTTTTTTAATAACTGTGCATAGTGATTTTTTTACAATAGTAAACAGTTAGTTTAAAATTTATAGATATAAATTTTTATGTTTTCGGGGTTTATTTATTTTTTTTTTTTTGCTTTCTGTTTCCTTTTTTTCGCTTTTTTAACAAAACAGATGCTGTCAGATTTTGATAGTATTTTTCGTTTATATTTGTTTTTTATACTGAATTTTGTTGTGAGTTAGTATATGAAAGTGATATATTTCCAATTAGCACATATCAGGATTACAGCACACCACATCTTTTCCTCAACTAATATAAAACGTTTACATTTATATATAATTTCAAGTGAAAATGTGAAGGAGAATTAAACTGCAGATTTTGGTTTCACCTACATTTCGCTCATACCTTATCCAAATATCAACTAACAAGTGACCAAATGTTTATTCTACGGATATAAAATGAATGAAAAATAAATAAATAAAAAGCAACACTTTCAATTTCTGAAAAATTGTTTCGTTTACTATTTGTCTTTCAAAAGTCCTAATTAATTGGAAACATCAGAATTTTAGCCAATTTCACGACTTCCTAACAAGCGCACAAGCAATCAAGGAGAAAAATAAACAACATTGAATTTTGAAAAATAGTTTCATTGAAATAAACTAACATCTAATTGGAGTATTATTATACTATGAAACACTTCATATCTTTCCTGCAAGAAACTAAGAGACCTTAATTACCTAGTGGTTTGCACTATTACAGAGAGCAAGACCAAAATTTAGTCTCTTTTATCTATATGTCTAACTTGTTTTAGTCATTAGACTGTAGCCATGCTGGGGGCACTGACTTGAAGATTTATTTTGTTTTTTAGTCAAATGAACCAATCCCATGTTTTTGACTCTGGGACTTATTTTATTGGTCTCTTTTGCCCACATGGTTGCAAAGCAGGCTTCTTAACTTCACAGCTATACCTGCATCAATCATTGTTAGTTAGCTAAAATATAATAATTAAACATAGGTCAGCACACAAGAGTGCAAATTATGATATATCACTTTATATCTAACCCTTTTGTTACCAACCCCGCTGAAACCAGCTCTGGCTCTGAGTACAAATGTCTTGTTTTCCTAAGTTTTGAATTAAAATATTCCACCAAACCTTAGGCACAATTTATGTTCCTAACACTAGCTGAATGATAACTAAGCTATTTTACTAAATTCTTTGTTATATTTAAAATTAATTGAAAGAATCACAGAGCACCTCAACAAAAATATGGTAACCAAAGGGTTAAAACATATAACAGAGAAACAATTCTTAACCCTTTTGATACTAACCCACCACAAACTACCTCTGGTTCTGTAGTACAAATGTCTTGTTTTCATAAGTTTGGAATTATAATCTTCCACCAAACCTTAGTCACAATTTATGTTCCTAACACTAGCTTAATGATAACTAAGCTATTTTACTAAATTCTTTGTTATATTTAAAATTAATTGAAAGAATCACAGAGCACCTCAACAGAAATATGGTAACAAAAGGGTTAAAATATATAACAGAGAAACAATTCTTAACCCTTTTGATACTAACCCACCACAAACTGCCTCTGGCTCTGTAGTACAAATGTCTTGTTTCCATAAGTTGTGAATTAAAATCTTCCACCAAACCTTAGTCACAATTTATGTTCCTAACACTAGCTGAATGATAACTAAGTTATTTTACTAAATTCTTTGTTATATTTAAAGTAATTGAAAGAATCACAGAGCACTTTAACAGAAATATGGTATCAAAAGGGTTAAAATATATAACAGAGAAACAATTCTTAACCCTTTTGATACCAACCCGGCAGAAACTGCCCCTGGCTCTGTAGTACAAATGTCTTGTTTCCATAAGTTTTGAATTAAAATCTTCCACCAAACCTTAGTCATGTTCCTAACACTAGCTTAATGATAACTAAGTTATTTAACTAAATTCTTATATTTAAAGTAATTGAAAGAAACACAGAGCATCTCAACAGAAATATGGTACAAAAAGGGTTAAAATATATAATAGAGAAACAATTCTTAACCCATTTGATACCAACCTGGCAGAAATTGCCTCTGGCTCTGAGTACAAATGTCTTGTTTTCATAAGTTTTGAATTAAAATCTTCCACCAAACCTTAGTCACAATTTATTTTCCTAACACTAGCTGAATGATAACTAAGTTATTTTACTAAATTCTTTGTTATATTTAAAGTAATTGAAAGAATCACAGAGCACCTCAACAGAAATATGGTAACAAAAGGGTTAAAATATATAACAGAGAAACAATTCTTAACTCTTTCGATACCAACCCAGCAGAAACTGCCTCTGTAGTACAAATGTCTTGTTTCCATAAGTTTTGAATTAAAATCTTCCACCAAACCTTAGTCATGTTCCTAACACTAGCTTAATGATAACTAAGTTATTTAACTAAATTCTTATATTTAAAGTAATTGAAAGAAACACAGAGCATCTCAACAGAAATATGGTACAAAAAGGGTTAAAATATATAATAGAGAAACAATTCTTAACCCATTTGATACCAACCTGGCAGAAATTGCCTCTGGCTCTGAGTACAAATGTCTTGTTTTCATAAGTTTTGAATTAAAATCTTCCACCAAACCTTAGTCACAATTTATTTTCCTAACACTAGCTGAATGATAACTAAGTTATTTTACTAAATTCTTTGTTATATTTAAAGTAATTGAAAGAATCACAGAGCACCTCAACAGAAATATGGTAACAAAAGGGTTAAAATATATAACAGAGAAACAATTCTTAACTCTTTCGATACCAACCCAGCAGAAACTGCCTCTGTAGTACAAATGTCTTGTTTCCATAAGTTTTGAATTAAAATCTTCCACCAAACCTTAGTCATGTTCCTAACACTAGCTTAATGATAACTAAGTTATTTAACTAAATTCTTATATTTAAAGTAATTGAAAGAAACACAGAGCATCTCAACAGAAATATGGTACAAAAAGGGTTAAAATATATAATAGAGAACAATTCTTAACCCATTTGATACCAACCTGGCAGAAATGCCTCTGGCTCTGAGTACAAATGTCTTGTTTTCATAAGTTTTGAATTAAAATCTTCCACCAAACCTTAGTCACAATTTATTTTCCTAACACTAGCTGAATGATAACTAAGTTATTTTACTAAATTCTTTGTTATATTTAAAGTAATTGAAAGAATCACAGAGCACCTCAACAGAAATATGGTAACAAAAGGGTTAAAATATATAACAGAGAAACAATTCTTAACTCTTTCGATACCAACCCAGCAGAAACTGCCTCTGTAGTACAAATGTCTTGTTTCCATAAGTTTTGAATTAAAATCTTCCACCAACCTTAGTCACAATTTATGTTCCTAACACTGGCTGAATGATAACTAAGTTATTTTACTAAATTCTTTGTTATATTTAAAATTAATTGAAAGAAACACAGAGCATCTCAAAATAAATACAGTAACGAAAGGGTTAATATACTATGTAACTACTAAAAAATATGGAGATAGAGTTTGGCTTCTGTGCTGTGTCAGAAAATACTATTTATTGGAGGCACATTTGGAAGAGACACCACTGTGTAACAGGATTTTTGCCCTTGGGTAGAAATTGTTGTTTCCTATTTGCTCACCCCTAGAAAGTATGAAAGATGGCTAATATTTCCTTCAAACTTTGCTTTTGTTACATTTATGGAAACTGCAAAGAATCCATGCACCCAACACCAGAGCTGAAGACACCTCCGAAAGGGGGGTGCCCACCACGTCAAAACGGTAGAGGAGTAGGGGCCGAAACTGAACGTGGTTCCTCCTGGTGATGTCTTGAGCCAACTGGATCCTATAAAGGAGCTCTTGTGGTAGCAGACCACAAAACACTGTTGAAATTCCCCCTCTCTCATTACTCCTGCTCATGATCAGAGATGCATGTATCGTCAGCCACTATGTAACCTCCTTAAAGTGATATATCATAATTTGCGCTCTTGTTCAAGTAATTAAGGTCAAGTAACTGACAAGCATGTCTGTGATATTGAGCAGAATATTTGCTATAATGATATATTCTGCTGCAGCAACTCAGCTCTGAATCTGTCTGAAATGTAATGTTTCAGAACATTGATGTCCAATTTACAAACACAAAGTTTGAAGGGAATATTAGTCATCTCTGATTTCTGGAAAAAATCAAACAGAAAATAAAGCTTACTGACCAAAAAAGTGAGAAAAGAAAAATTTTGCATTAGTGGCTGTGTGGTAAGTAGCTTGCTTACCAACCACATAATTCTGGGTTCAGTCCCACTGTGTGGCACTTTGGGCAAGTGTCTTCTACTATAGCCTCGAGCTGACCAAAGCCTTGTGAGTGGATTTGGTAGACAGAAACTGAAAGAAGCCCCTCTTATATATGTATATATATATATATATATGTATGTGTGTGTGTGTTTGTGTGTCTGTGTTTGTCCCCCCAACATCGCTTGACAACCGATGCCAGTGTGTTTACGTCCCCGTAACTTAGCGGTTCGGTAAAAGAGACCAATAGAATTAAGTACTAGACTTACAAAGAATAAGTCCTGAGAGCAATTTGCTCGACTAAAGGTGGTGCTCCAGCATGCCTACAGTCACACGCCTGAAACAAGTAAAAGAGTAGAAAAAGAGAGTAAAGATAGTGTAATCCTTGTTAATCTCATGTCCAAAGCAGAATCTATAAAAGAAACATGATTCTGTAATTGAAATTATAACCAATGTTATTCAACAAAATATAATTCCCATCGAGAAAATATTATGACTCTAAACAATAGGCAAGAAATGAATGAAACTGATGATAACCGTCCTATAGTGAAATGTCGTTTGTAATTGTGCAACCCAAATTAAGGAAAAAAATAATCAGAATTATAACACATTTGTTATGAATGAATTTGAAATATAAAAATGGAACAGAAAAGACAAGAATAAAGAACAACTAGGAATATTGGTGAAATAGAAATGATTGTGCATGAAATATAACCATTGAATGACAGAATATAAAATTATAATACTATTTGTTAAAAGAATCTTGGACAATATGTTTTGGTTTACAATTTCATAATGGGGGCAGTGAGAAAAATACTGAAAAATTATTTCTTTTGAAATGCATGGTGTATTTCTTTGAAAAGATAAGCAGTAGTGGCTGTGTGGTAAGTAGCTTTTTTACCAAATACATGGTTCTGAGTTCGGTCCCATGGCATGCCACCTTGGGCTAATGTCTTCTACTATAGCCCCAAGTTCACCAAAGCCTTGTGAGTGGATTTGGTAGATGGAAATTGAAAGAAATCCATCGTATATGTGTGTATGTGTGTGTGTGTGTGTGTCTGTGTCTGTGTGTCTGTGTTTGTCCCCTCCCCCTCCCAACATTGCTTGACAACCAATGCTGGTGTGTTTACATCCCCATAACTTAGCAGTTCAGCAAAAGAGACTGATAGAATAAGTACTAGGCTTACAAAGAATAAGTCCTGGGATCGATTTGCTCGACTAAAGGCGGTGTTCCAGCATGGCCGCAGTAAAATGACTGAAACAAGTAAAAGAATAAAAGAATTATTTCATTTTATTTGGGAGATCGAAGAATAATTTAGAAAAATATAGACCATTTGGAAATGTTGCTAATATTAACTTCAAATCTTGGCACAATGCCAGTAATTTCAGGGAATGTGGGTAAGTCAATTACATCAACCCCCACTACTCAACTAGAACTTATTCTATCCACCCTGGATGGATGAATGACAAAGTCGATTTTGGCAGGATTTGAACACCATGTTAGTTAAAGAAAGACAAAATGCCAAGATGCAGTTTTCAGTTTTTTTTTACACAAGTCCAGTGGGAGTGAGGCACCCCTTAGCTTTTGTTAAAGCATACCTCTAGAGCCAGCTTCAAACCTGGGCTTCATCACTCTGATAATCAGAGGTGACTTGGACAACAAGTCCTATGCATCAGTTGACAATCAATGGCAAGATGAGCAGCTATGGATTACACAATCTCCAAAGTGTGTTATCATGTGACCAGGGACCACATGTGGACTTGTATTCCTAATGACAATGGCCATGGCATCCACACTATCAGCAGCCAGCTGTCAGATGTTGTCTGCATTTGTGAGGGGGATGTGATGAACTCATTGTTCAAAGCTGGCTCAATTCACCTCAGGTGAATTCTGCCTCAAGGGCAAGTAGTAAGAATATTCTTATTTTTAAGAGGCCAATAGAATTAAGGCTTACAAAGAATAAGTCCTGGGATTGATTTGCTTGACTAAAGGCAGTGCTCCAGCATGGCCACAGTCACTGAAACAAGTAAAAGAGTAAAAAGAGAGTAAAGAGAGTGTAATCCTTGTTAATCTCGTGTCCAAAGCACAATCTATAAATGAAACATGATCCTGTAATTGAAATATAGTTACTTCATGGTGCCATTATAGTTACTTTCTTTGATTCATGGTGTAGGAGAAGAGTTACATCGTTTTTATACCATGTCTACTTTATTATAAGTTCTGGCATTTCTCATAGCTCCTAATCTAACAGAAACTAGACCACTTTAGAAGACTTTATTACTGCTTCATTACCAAAATTACCAAAGCGGAAATTCCTGTGTGATTTAACAATTTTGACTAAATTTTTATCATTGTCACTCAGTGTATACAGAAGCACTTCACACCAGAGAGTTGTCCCCTTTTTAAGCAATTTGCTTATGCTTCAAATGAAAAATTGATGCCCTTAGTTCAAAAGGGTAAAACCTTCAATGATGATGAATTTCTTGAATTAATTAAACCTATAACCCTTGTCAGAGATATGTCAAGTTTAAAACACTTCTACTGTGACCAGGAGTAAGATTAACTCTTGGAATGATATGAAGAAGCACATTCACACTAAATAATATTCTGCATCTTATACAATATCTAACACTTTAACTTATGTACAAGGCATCTTTATTGTAACAGTGTCTGAGAAGGTGATGCAATGTTGAATAACATCATGTGTATTTGGTCAGCTTCCACTATTGTACGAACTTCTTTTATTTTGAAAGCTTCTAGTGAAATATTTAATGGACTCACACTTAAAACATTGTGTGATTTTGTTTTCACCGTCTGGAAGACTGATTTACCTCCTCCGTAAATAGTTACCTCTTTAAAATTGTTGACCTCCTCTTTCACCATCAAAGTTGTATTAGTTAGTTGTTTACTGGCTCTTGTTCACAATTTACATCTAGTATTTTACCCTCCCTTGACAAAATCAATAGTAAAACCTTCAAAGTTGGAATTGCTACTTGCTGACGCCACTTCTTTCACAACAAACATAAACACTTTTCTTCAAACGTGGAAATAACCATGTGGTCTAAACAATTTCACAGTATTTCATCATCATCATCATCATCGTTTAACGTCCATTTTCTATGCTAGCATGGGTTGGACAGTTCAACTGGGGTCTGGGAAGCCAGAAGGCTGCGCCAGGCCCAGTCTGATCTGGCAGTGTTTCTACAGCTGGATGCCTTTCTTAACGTCAACCACTCCGTGAGTGTAGTGGGTGCTTATACTTGAATAAAGGCGGGAAAGGCTTCATCTCACATTATCTCAAAGCTACGAGAATTCAATAACGTGATTTGTTTTTTTTTTAGTAATTTCGTAGAGCAGTCGGATACAGCCGGATTTGGCTAGTTTGAACAAATAAAGGGGAATTAGTTTTGGCCAGTTACAGTCGGTTTGAACACTAAAGGGTTAATGGACTTACTTAAAACATTGTATGATTTTGTCTTCACCGTCTGGAATACTGACTTACCTCCGCAGTAAATAGTTACCTCTTTAAAATTGTTGACCTCCTCTTTCACCACCAGATTTGTATTAGTTAGTTGTTTACTGTCTCTTATTCACAATTTACATCTGGTATTATACCCTCCCTTGACAAAATACCACCAAACATTTTGTTGATGGTATCTGTCATAGCTTCATCTGTTAAATTACTACAAGCAGTATGTGTACCAACTTCTGCTCTTTTGCCGAAGTGCTGACAGTTTTAACACAAAAAAAATATGCCATCACCTTCTGGTTAAAATCATTCCAAATTTCAATAACCTTTGATAGAGAAATTCATAATAACCAGAAAGTTTTTGATATTGGTGCCTGAAGGTCTTCTGTAAGAATTTAACTCTTTAAAAATCATGCGAGCTCATGTATTCTCATCATGAAGATATATTTTATCAAGTTTATCTGATGTAAATTTGAGAACAGAGTCTTTGCCAGTGTCTGCAGGTTCTGAGTTATGAATGTGTTATAAAGCAATGGAAGGAAAACAGCAGGACTCGGCTTTATTTTTTAGCATATCTGTATAAAGAGTCTGAATACCTAAAGCTTGTAATCATTCTCTGTATGATTCCTCATTGGACAAAATCAGCAACTGTTTCATGAAAGTCACCTTTAAATCCAAATTATACCACAATAAACAGCACCTAACAGAGTATCTCATACTTTAAAAAAAAATATTTTAATTTTAATTTCAATTTAATTTTTATTGGCTCAAAAAGCAAAAGCAAGGCCATGTAGGGGGACATGGAGTTATGTACAGGGAGGATGGTCATACAAAGAGCTCAGGCCATTTCTGGTCAAGACAGACTTTGAATCGAGCGGTCGTCGGCATCTTCACTATCTCGTCTGGTAGCTTATTCCATGGATCCACAACCTGGACGGAGAAAGCCCCTCTCCTTCGATTGAGATGAGATCGTCGTAGATAGAGCTTTTCAGAGTGACCCCACAGCTCATGCTCTGGAGCAGGAGTGAAGAACAGCTCTTTCGAGAGGTTACACTTTCCGCTTATGATGTTGTGAGCGAGAATGAGATCACTTGGATGAAGATAGCTGTTACAACCATTAAACTTTTTCTGGTGTACTCTTCTCAGTGTTTAGTCATCATAAACACCAACCCTGTATTTCTAGCCATCTTTTTTAAACCCCTCTTATATATTTTTAAATATTTTCCTTGAGCCTTAGGACTCATAAGGCTTTATTACCTGATTTCCAATTTGAAGAAGTGATCAAGATCACAACAATTGCAATGTACAGTAATCTTTAGCCTTATCATTTTGGGGGGAGGTAGGGAGAAGTCAATTAGATTGACCCCAGTACACAACTGGTATTTAATATGTTGACCCCAAAAGGATGAAAGGCAAAGTTGACCTCGGCAGAATTTGAACTCGGAACGTAAAGACATACAAAATACTGCTATGCATTTCGTCCGGCATGCTAACATTTCTTATTTCTTTACTACCCACAAGGGGCTAAACATAGAGGGGACAAACAAGGACAGACAAAAGGATTAAGTCGATTATATCGACCCCATTGCGTAACTGGTACTTAATTTATCGACCCCAAAAGTATGAAAAGCAAAGTCGACTCTTGGTAGAATTTGAACTCAGAACATAAAGACATACGAAATACCACTTAGCATTTCGTCTGGCATGCTAACATTTCTGCCAGCTCACCACCTTAAATATGCCTCAGTAATTTACCTGCATATTTTCATTATTGTCTTCATCCATGAAATATTTCATTTTCATAAGCTATTTCTTCTTACAAGGGCTAAGCCTCAAAGTGTATGGAGACTTGAGAGCCACCAGTCAAAGATAAGTTTTATTCTTATATAAGTTAATGATAAATTCATAAATATCCATCTATTTATATGCAGATATTTTTGGATTTTAGATAGTCTGGCTTATCATTTGATGACTATTTACTGCATTTTTGTTGACCATCATTAATTTTCTAATGTATAAAAATTTGTTCAATGAATGCTTTCTATTGCCTCGTGGTTTACAGATTTTGAAAGTGTTTTTATTATTATTAGTTGAATGATGTTAGTTATACTAGTATAATGTATCCATAATTATTTTTATTTGAGAATATTACTATTGATGTAGAATATTAGATATTTGGTTCACGAAAAATTATTGACTTGTTGATGGTCTATTATCACATTAATTTCTGGATTCATCAGTTTGTCACACACACACACACATGCACACATGTGCTCATACACCTACACATACATACAACAACAACATCTAACCACTTGACCAAGTTTACATACATGAGGCTGTTAACATCATAAGACTGGGATGACAGTTACTTGAGCAACAGTTTTTGTCTGATAACCTAAAATACTTGCCCAAAGAAGTCACACAACTCTACTACAACATCTCATCAGAAGAAAGGATGACATCAAATCAGTTTATCATGGACGATTAGCCAGATTACTACCTCTCACTTTGAAGGGTATGCATTTGCAATCCAGGAACAGGAAATATCAACCAAGCACCTGATGTATAAAAAGGGGTAGAGATGCAGGAAAAGCTGTAAAATGGGACAACCGATGCAGACTTTATGGAGTTCACACTGAAGATATCACAGACATCATAAGCAGTTGTCTGAAAATTTCATCACAGTATTATTTACCGATGAGACATAACATTGTTGCTAGGTAACTCAATAATGAAATCTGTCGGAAAGATAATCCTGAAGTCAAATAAATAAGAACCCACAATATGGTAGAAGCCATAGCCACTCATAATAAAAAGGAATACTGGTGGAATGTTACAGTGAAGACCTTAATAAAATCTAAGCATAACAGACCTGATATAATGATTTGGGACAGAGAAGAGAAACTGCGTACAGTTGTGGAAATTAGCTGCCCAGTGGATGTTAACATAAGGCTGAAGATCAGAGAGAAAGAAAATACCTATGAACTATTGAGAAATCTGCAGTTACTCTATCCAGATTACAAGTTCAGGTTTATGCCTGTAATTATTGGGGCCCTGAAGTATGTAACACACTGCCTAAATACCAATCTTGAGAAATTAGGCTTCTCAAAACCAGACAGGAGAAAGTTAATTCGAAGGCTACAGATCCAATCCATCACTGGAACTGTAAAAATCTGTTAAACTTTCCAGAAGTTTAGCATTTAAAAATATATGAGCATGTCTAGATATGCAACTATATGCATGAGAATGCATACATAAAACATACAAGTCTGCATACATACATACATACATACATACATACATACATACATACATACATACATGATGTTAACATAAAGCTGGAGATCAGTGAAGAGAACACCTATGCTGAACTATTGAGAAACCTGCAGTTACTCTATCCAGATTACAAGCTCGGGTTTATATCTGTAATTATTGGGGCCCTGGCATATGTAACACACTGCACATATACCAATCTTGAGAAATTAGGCTTCTCAAAACCAGAAAGGGGAAAGATAATGTATTTTATTTCCAATTTTTGTAACTTCTCTTTCGTTTATTTTATTCTTTTGAATATATAGCTATAAATCATCATCATCATCATCATCATTGTCCTCATCATCATCATTATCATCATCATCAACATCATTATCATTGTCATCATTATCATTCTCATCGTTATTGTCATCATCATCATCATTGACATCATTATCGTCGTCATCATCATCATCATCATCATCACCATCATCATCATCATCGTCATCATCAGCATCATCATCATCATCATCATCATCATCATCATCATCATATTCATCATCATCATCCTCATCATCATCATTATCATCATCAACATCAACATCATCATCATCATCATCATCATCATCATCATCATCATCATCATCATCGTCATTATCATCATCATCATCATCATCATCATCATCATCATCATCATCATCATCATCATCATCCTCATCATCCTCATCACCATTCCTGTGTTTGGGTTGTTTATTGTTTGATAAGATAAGAAATTATTACTTTGCTTGGAAACTGGTGAGGGATGGTTTCGGTGGGGGGTGGGGTGGGTCGTCTGGCCATAGAAATCTTCTGCCCTGACATACTCTCATCTGATTCCTATGAAACAAAGTATTATTTATCCTGTTTTTAAAACAACGGGCCATATACCAATTTTAATAATTTGTTATGTTGCTTTGATCTCAAAGCAAATGAGAGTATTTATCTTAGCCAGATTCCTTCCCTGAATATTGAAGAAAATAATTAAGTCCATTTTTTTTTGTTTGTTTTAATCACCAACAAAAAGGAAAAAAAAAAAAAACAGAAACAAAAATATAACAAAAAGAAAAACAATGGTATGTTGGTATTTTGCGTTTCCTTCTCATAACTGATCACACAACCATTGGATTTTCTTTAGACTAATTAAATGATAATGGAATTTATAACTGGTATTTAGAAATGATAGCTTATCAGAGACAATATTCCTTTTGTTTTCAGGATGAGAGACTAAGATCTGAGTAACTTTTCAGGTATTTTCGAAGTGAAACGCTTTCAACGTCTCTGATTGAAGAAACAGAACTTAATGAAAAATATTTCAGCAATCTTTGCAAGCTGTCAAAAAAATTTCCTCTATTTTTATCTATATTTTTTTTTTAAATCTTCATTTTTTTTTCTTTCACGTTTGTTAACAATTTTATTAATTAGAAATTGTCTGATGCATCTGAAAATATTACATTTTTTTTTTATTTGGTTATTATTTATTACTATATTAATTTATATATATTTTTTTTTTTACTGTTTTTTCAGCACTGCCTGGATGGTGACTTTCTACAACCTTAGAAGGTTGTAATGTTCTGACTTCAGTTTATGCATAGATTTATAAGCGGAATAAATTCAACTGTTTCTGTGATCTTGTTCTTTGCTAATTACCTCCATTTTACAACTACATCATCACTTTGCATTGGTTTATCAGCATCTTTGAGTTTAATTTATACGTCACATTAATAACATTAAATATTCTTCAACAAGACAGGAGAGATGCAAGAAAGAAGATGAAAAAGACAACAAAAAAAAAAACAGACTTTGTACTTTTTATGAAATTCAGAGACGATAAATTGTTTCATTCTGGAATTGAGATTTATACACAATGTGGAGAAACTGACCAATAATAACTAAAAGAATTACAGTTTGTCATCGTCATCAGGACTGTCAGTGTTGTCATTGTCATTTATATCATTGTCCTCCTCCCCCTCCTCCTCTTCCTCCTCCCTTTCTTCTTCTTCCTCCTCCTCCTCCTCCCCCTCCTCCTCCCCTTCTTCTTCTTCCTCCTCTTCCACCTCCCCTTCTTCCTCCTCCTCTTCCTACTCCCTGCCCCTCCTTCTCCTCATCCTTCTCCTCCTCTTCACCTTCCACTTCTTCCTCCACTTCCTCCTCCTCTTCCGCTTCCCCTTCCTCTTCCCCTTCCCCTTCCTCTTCCCCTTCCTCTTCTGCTTCCTCCTCTTCCGCTTCCTCCTCTTCCCCTTCTTCCTCCTCTTCCCCTTCTTCCTCCTCTTCCCCGTTCCCCTTCTTCCTCTTCCCCTTCCCCCTCCCCTTCCTCTTCCTCTTCCCCTTCCTCTTCTGCTTCCTCCTCTTCTGCTTCCTCCTCTTCCGCTTCCTCCTCTTTCTCCTCCTCTTCCTCTTCCTCTTCCCCTTCCTCTTCCGCTTCCTCATCCTCTTCCTCATCCTCATCCTCTTCCCCTTCCTCTTCCCCTTCCTCTTCCCCTCCTCCTCCTCCCTTACCCCTCCTCCTCCGCTTCTTCCTCCTCCTCTAAACCTCTAAACCGCCAATATTTTTTTTGAAAAAATAGGGGTAGCTTATCCTGTTCAGGCTATATTATTAGCATTATCCTGCGTTAGAGAATTTAAAATCACTTCTTTAACTTTCTAAGACATCTCAATGCTTCTAAAACAAACTTCATTTCTTAGTTTACATCAATCGTAATTTGAATTTAATATATATATATACATACATATATATATATACTGGTACTCTGTTGGTTTATGACAACAAGGGTTCAATCAAGGAAACAGCCTGCTTGTGAAATGAATGTGCAAGTGGGTGGGCCCTGCACAGACACATGTACCCTTAATGTAGTTTTCAGTGTGACAAGGCTGGCCCTTTGAAATAAAGATACTACTCATTTTTGCCAGCTGAGTGGACTGGAGCAACAGGAAATAAAGTGTCTTGCTCAAGGACACAATGCATCACTGGGAATTGAACTCACCACCTAATGATCATGAGCTGAATACTCTAACCTCTATGCTACATGCCTTCATATATATATATATGAAACTAGGTAAATATAAGCCTTCGAACAGAGACGTCAGTGGCGACACCTGCGGGTCTGACTGCGCTACATTGACAAGAGGGCAATACCCCGAAACGCGTCTGTAGCTGTCGGACTGGCAGTGTGAAGCGGCTGACCTCCCTTGTTCGAAGGTTATAATGGATACAGATCGTGTATCAATAGCTATCTTGATGGCGGTGGCCTCATGGAGCTGACCATGGCAGCGATTATTCTTATATCTATAAGAATGCCATATTAATATGGCGATAACAATTAATTTCCAGTAAACGCTGCCATAATCTCTTTTATAGAGACTTAGTAATTTTAATATTTCTATTATATATATATATATATATATATATAATATATATATATATATATAATATTTAAATTATCTAAGAGATACCTCCACGCTGGAAATATTAGCCAAAACTTGTCTCTAAAACCACATTAAATGCTCATATATCACCAGGAAAGTCAAGTTTTGGCTGCTATTTCCAGCGTGGAGGTATCTCTTAGATACCCTAAATTATAATTTTAATAATAATTATTGCCTTTGAAGGTTTTTATTCCCACACTGGCCACTTATTGATATTTAAATTAACGATCTTATCCTTATTTATTTAAATTTATATATATATGTCAAGTATCATCATCATCATTTAGTGTCTGCTTTCCATGCTGGCATGGGTTAAACAGTTTGATTGAAAATGTTAAGCTGGAGAGCTGCACCAAATTCCAGTCTGATTTGGCACCATTTCTATGACCGGATGCCCTTCTTAATGCCAAATGTGTGTGTGTGTGTGTGTGTGTGTGTGTGTGTGTGTGTGTGTGTGTGTGTATGTAAGTGTTTGTAAGTATGTGTGTGTGTTGTGTTGTTTACGTTCCTGTAAGTAATCAATTTGGAGAAAGATACTGATAGAATAAGTACCAAGCTTTGAAAAAGATGGGTTGAATTCATTCAAATGAAATTACTTGGGGCCGTGCCCCTAATATGGTTGCATTCTAATGACACAAACAATTATAAGATAGAATCATTGTCTGGAGAATACTGTCTCTGTTACTAATAGGCAGTAGTATATCTGTGGTCTTAAAGTAATAACCATATTGAATTTACTTGCTTCAGTTTGACACCCACTAAAGAAACAATTGTATTAAGGAGCTGTTAGAAAAGACTCCTAAAGGAATTGCTGTGAAACTGCTGCCAGAAACTTAATAAAACAACCGGTCCTTAGTATTAATCATGAAGTCAAATTTAGATTTATCACACAACTGTATTGCACAACCAGTTTGAAAATACACTTGGAATAAAATATTACTTTCTGTTTCATCAAGAAAATAGTTAATGTAATTTTATTAACTAATGTCCTCGGTAATTTACACCCAATTCAATTTGCAGTGCTTTTTGTTATCATCTCATTGCAGGAATACTTATTAGTAAGAGCAGATGAAGAAACTAATAAATAAAGCAAACAGGTAATAGATAAATAAGCATCAATTTTCTTAAACAAATAGGTAACAAAACTTCAAAACAAACTGAAAACCAATTTATTTTTGTAGAGGTGAGTAGAAAATATTACAAGAAACATTGCATGTATATATTCTTGTGTGGAAGGAATATAACTTTAAGTTTATTGGTAAGCGTTGGAGTTTAGCAGCACTAAGTAATCAATTTCAAAGTCATTTGTCAAATTAAATGAGAAATTAGTTTCATTCAGTAGATAAATGCCATGCATTTTCGATGCAGAGGCAGTGTTGAATTACCATTAAAGACCACTTTATGGAGCTTTTCCTTGCTCTAACTTCATTTGAAGATATCCATGACTAATGAGAATGTAAAATAAGATGACTTGAAACAGTTCTGGACAGGTTTCACTCAGCAAAGCATTGCTTGATTAAAAGCAGGAATACAAATAAATATCTCCTGATTTCTAATAATGAAGATAACATTCGATGCCTTCATTACATTAATAACCGCCAGCGTACATTTGACATAGACTCATTAATCAGAAACCAGAACTCATTCTGAGCTTTCTGCTCATCATTTATGTGACAAATGATAAAGTGAAATTTTCTCTGCATATCTGTGTATGTGTGTATACATATCTGTAAATATATTTGTGCACACACATACACACACATATATATACATATATACATATTTTATATATATATATATATATAAATACATATTTTATATATATATATATATATAAAATACATACTTTATATCTATACATGCAAACACGTATATTTGCATATATTTATGTATATACATGCAAGCATGTATATTTGCAAAGTACATAATCATTTAGTTCCCATATAGTATATTGTTTCTGTAACATTGTGAAGTTGCTACAAGACATAGAAGTTACAATAAGACTGAAATCCATCTTCAAGTTGAAAAATGGTCTTCCTTAGTAACTTCATTCTCTGAAACATCTTTCCTTACACTGATTTGGTGGTGGTGTGGTTGGTATGTACGTACGATTCCTGACTTTGGAATAAGATTCATATCATGTTCTCGTAAAAAGAAAATGCTTCATTTTCTGTAATTTATCAAAATGTAACAGAGAAAGATCACTTTACACTTGGCTATGTAGTCTGTGAATTCTTAGAAATTCCATTCCTTCTTCATATCACTTCCGCATGCGTAGTTAGCAAAAGTGTTTACCTGTACATTGTTTCTTGCATTTAGGTTATGATTTGCTGAATGCTGAAAATCATAATACCCTAAAGGCTTTTAGCAATCTAAAAAACAAAGATTAATAATAGTAAAATATGAAACAAAACAACCACACTACACTATTGCATTCACAAAAACTGGGTCTTTGAATTCAATTAACATCTCAATGAACAATTTGTTAGTAGCTGCGCCAGACAGAATACTTTTCAAATACAAAGATCTGTCTAATTAGCGAGTTTAAGAAAAAAAATTCCTAAAGTATAGATGATTTTTTAATGAATGCATGAACGCATGACAATAAATATTAAAAACGCATTCATATTTAAACGAGCTATTATTTCCTTCATATGTATACACTTACTATTTAAATATGCTGTGAGTATCGTATAAAATATATAATCAAATTTGTATCATATATTTCTGTTGCACTTTTCTTAAGCATATAAAAATCGATTTTTTAATTGATTTTTTTTTCCCCCATCAAACTATTTATATGTTTGGAGATATTTATTATAAGGCTTTCTCGGTTTCAGATGAGTAAATTATGTCAGGAAATTATAGATGCACACGAGTGTCTCTTCTTCTTCGCAGTAAAGAATAATGTTATAGGAATATTGCATATCAGTCTCAACCAATTTGGAAGGTAAACATATTTTATAGTAAGATACTCACTTAATCTGAAGCTTCCAGCAGATATGTTAATGTTCATATATACATACATCAATCATTCAGTATATTTTTGTTTACGCCTTGATCAAAAAATTTGCATAAATTCAATTTTTTTCTTTTCTTTATTTTTCTTTTTGACAAATAATCTTATATCAATCATACATGCACACAACTAGACATACTCACACACAAACACACATACAAGCATAAGTAAGCCAAGGAATACAGCTATACTACTAATATATAAAACACTCTGTGTCTATGTGTGCATGTGTGTATGTATTTGTATATATGTATGTATATGTATATTTGTATATGCGCATGTGCATATATGTATGTGTGTGTATATATATATATATAAATAATACATGCATATATAGACAGAGAGATAGATAGATAGATAGATAGATAGAAGGAAAGATAGATGTATGTGTATATGCATATCTATATCCTCCTCCTCCTCCTCATCATCATCATTTCCATGCTGGCATGGGTTGGACGGTTTGACTGGGGACTGGTGAGCCAGATGGTTGCACCAGGCTCCAATCTGATCTGGTAGAGTTTCTACAGCTGGATGCCCTTCCTAATGCCAACCTAAATATATATATATGAAATGAAGGTGTATAGCTTAGTAGTTAGGGTGTTGTACTCATGGTTGTAAGATTGTGGTTTTAATTCCTGGACTGGATGTATTGTGTTCTTGAGCAAGGCACTTTATTTCATGTTGCTCCTGACCACTCAGCTGGTGAAAATGATTAATCCTGTGACAAACTGGATTCCTGTCTAGAGGTGGGGAAAATAAACCGTACAGAGTCTGGGAAACTTGACTTTTGGAGCCAATGGCTTCAGAAGAACCTTTGATCCTCTTTTTTTGGTAACTATACAGGCACAAGTGTGACTGTTTGGTTAAGAAGCTTCCATTTCAACCACGTGATCCTGAGTTCACTTTTAATGAGTTTTGTAAGGTATATATATATATATGTTTTGTTCATGTGTCACTGGCACAAGTGCTAGTAAGGTGACGCTGGTAAAGATTATGCTCAAATTGTACTTTTTATGTGCCACCTGCACAGGAGTCAGTCCAGCGGCACTGGCAACGACCTCGCTCAAATGTTTTGTTCACGTGCCGCCAGCACAAGTGCTAGTAAGGTGACACTGGTAAAGATTATGCTCAAATGGTACTTTTTTTTACGTGCCACTGGAACAGAAGCCAGACAGCTGCTCTGGCAGTGATCCCACTCAGATGGAGCTGTTAGCGCTCCACTGGCACGGGTGCTAGTCATCGAATTTGATTCAATTTCGATTATTTCATGATAACTTTCAAATGCTTTTCTCTATGGATGATCTTTCAAACTAATCAAGCTTTGTCTAGTCAGGAGGATACCACTATTTGTTGTGCAATACAATTTAACATTTATCTTTGACTAACGTCCAAAGGTTGTTTATAAAATTCTGATGAATATTTTTGTAATTTTAATAACAGACTCAGGATGATGTCTGACATGTTTCCTATCATCAATCCAGCAATTTTGCATTATTCACATGACATGTCATTTTTCTTCTCCTACTGTTTTCCCATCAAGTAGAAGATTTCAATTTTTCTCATTTTGTTTTGTTTTTTTTTTCTTTTCATTGATATAAAAGTAATTCATCATTATGACTGTTGTGTTAAGAGGTTTGCATCCAAACAGTGTGGTGTCAGGTTCAATCCTTAAACCATATAGTTGTGATGCACACACCACACACACACACACACACACACATGAGTAATTGAGTGTCCATGTGTTTGTGTGTGTCTTAGTGGTTAGGATGTTGTAGTCATGATTGCAAGATTGTAGTTTCAATTCCTGGACTAGGTGATACATTATATTGTTGAGCCAAATATCATTTCATACAGCTCCAAGTCCCTTCAGCTTCCACAAACCTGTAATCCAGTAATGGACAGGCAACCCATCTAAAGGAGAGAAAATATATGTCACAGAATCAGGGAGACTGACCTCATGAGCTTATGGCTTCGGAAAGACCTTTCATTCTTTTTTTGATACATACATACCTACATAAGGCCAATCAAAGCCTATATATATATATATACATATATATAGCCTATATATATATATGTAGCCTATATATATATATATATATATATATATATATAGGCGCAGGAGTGGCTGTGTGGTAAGTAGTTTACTTACCAACTACATGCTTCCAGGTTCATTTCCACTGTGTGGCACCTTGGGCAAGTGTCTTTTACTATAGCCTCAGGCTGACCAAAGCCTTTTGATGGAAACTGAAAGAAGCCCGTCCTATATATGTATATATATATGTATAAGTATGTGTGTGTATGTTTGTACATCTGTTTGTCCCCCAACATTGCTTGACAACCGATGCTGGTGTGTTTACATCCCTGTAACATAGCGGTTCAGCAAAAGAGACTGATAAAATAAGTACTAGGCTTACAAAGAATAATTCCTGGGGTCGATTTGCTAGACTAAAGGTGGTGTTGCAGCATGGCCACAGTCAAATGACTGAAACAGGTAAAAGAGTACCTCAACCATGTGAGCATCAACAACACATTACACCTTGGACCATGTCGTTCACTACAGCTTCTGTACCTCACCATTAATGAATAATTCCTGGTGACTTGACTTCTTCGACATAGCAAAGACTTCACCACAAAGACTGGTCTTCCTCTGAGCCTTGAAAGATTTCAGCTCCCCAACAATTATCAACCTTCTGTAAGTAAAAGAGTTAAAGAATGGGGGTACATATTTGTTTATCGTAGACATTTCTTATATAAATACTCAATCAAAGAGAGACAGACACAGAGAGAGAAGGAGAGGAGGCAGGACATATTTAGATGCCATTATAGAACTAAGATGTCACATATATTTTTCTCTTATCATTTAGGCATTGTTTCCAGTATTTTGAATAATACTAGGTTTCTGAGAAGAGTAATTTAATTTTACACACAAATCATTTAATTATATCATAAATTTTGTAAAATTATTATCAATAGCCCCCACACTGGTTATGCGTTTGTTTACACTGACTGTTTCTCTTTTATTTATGAAGGGCAAGACAGAGGGACATCTTAGAATGCCAGCAGCCATTATGAAGCTAGAATGTCACATTTTATTCCTCTGTTATTACCTACGCATTGTTCCCCTACTATCCTTGATAATTCTGGGTTTCAAAGAAGAACCATTTAATTTCGAATATGAACTATATAACTTAATTACTTCACACATGACACAGCAACAATGACAGCGCAGTACTCCCTGGCTGGTGTTAAGATCCATATATCTTTCTCTGTCATCATCATCATCATCATCATCATCATCACCATCATCATCATCGTCATCATCATCATCATCACCATCACCATCAACATCACCACCACCACCATCACCTTCATCATCATCATCATCATCATCACCCTCACCATCACCATCATCATCATCATCATCATCATCATCATCATCATCATCACCACCACCACCACCACCACCACCATCATCATCATCATCATCATCATCATCATCATCCTCATCATCATCATCATCATCATCATCATCATCATCATCATCAATCATCATCATCACCACCACCACCACCACACCACCACCATCATCATCATCATCATCATCATCATCATCATCATATCATCATCATCATCATCATCATCATCATCAGAAATCATGATCATGATCATCATTATTATTGCTAGCCTTCAACCAAAATTTGAAACTTTATTTATTATTATCATTATCATTATTATCATTATTATTATTATTATTATTATTATTGTTAGTATTATTACTATTATTAATATTATTATTTATCATTGTCATTGTCATTGTCATCGTCATCATCATCATCACATCATCATCATCATCATCAACATTCTTATCTATGTATTGTCCTTCCTATCTTAAATTATTTAAGGTTTCTAAAGACAATTTAAACACAAAAGCCAAGGAGGGTGTCTTCAAAACTCTGGCAGCCATTATAGATATATACATATCTCATTTATTTATTCATTATGATCTTTACATTTTTCCTAAAATTTTAAAGCAATTTATCCTAAGGATAATTTAATTTTAGATCATCATTATGAGTCATTTAGTTATATTTATAAAGTCTAACTGGTTGCTGCAAGTCCACCGATCGAAACACCACAATCAGAAGCGCCATTAGTGTAAACAACACTGTGTCTTATATACATGGAGACAGACTGCCCCCTCCTTTTTTCCTACAATCTTCTCTGAATGATGCTAAAAAGGGGGAGAAAATAGTTAGAAGCCATATTGTGTTGAGAACATGCTGCGTCTCCTGTATAGGGAAATCAAATTAACCCTTTTCTAACCATATTGCTGCTGGAATTCACTGTCTGTTTGGTTTCAATTAATTTTGAAATTAATTAAGAATTTAGTGAAATAACTTTTAAGTTTTATCTTTTATTTGTTCCACTCATAAAACTGTGGCCATGCTGGGGCACTGCCTTGAAAAATATTTAGTCAAATGAATTGACCACCAGGGATTTTTTTAGTTTGGTACTTATTCTATTGGTCTCTTTTATCCAACTGTTAAGTTATGGGGATGTAAACACACCAACACCGGTTGTCAGGCAATGGTGGGAGACAGACACAGATACACGCATATACACACACGCACACACACATCCATGCACACATACACATACATACAACAAGCTTCTTTCAGTTTCCGTCTACCAAATAGACTCACAAGGCTTTAATCAGCCTGAGGCTACAGAAGAAGATACTTGCCCAAGGTACGATGCAGTAGGACTGATCCCACAACCATGTGTTTGGGAAGCAAGCTTCTATCCACATGGCCATTCCTGGTCAATATTAAACTAGTATTTAGAACATAAATTAACATAAATTAGCATAAATTAACATGTGATTTTGAAGGAATTACAAAATTTAGAGGATCCTTTCAATTTAGATCCCTTTAAAACAAGAAGCTTGAATCATAGGACTAAGAGTGATCTCTAGTCAATATTAAACTAGTATTTATAACATAAATTAACATGTGATTTTGAAGGAATTACAGCATGATAAAATGTACTCAGACACCATTGTGAAATAGTGGGAATAGGGAAGACTATAGTGAGATAATGTACCACATTGGATGGTGAAACAAAGGACCATGGTGGATGAAGAGACTAGGATCACTGTAGGGACATCTAGGACAGTAATAGCTCTAAAGATTTGACAAAGAATAGATATTTCTTTACTACCCACAAGGGGTTAAACACAGAGGGGACAAACAAGGACAGACAAACGGATTAAGTCGATTACATCGACCCCAGTGCATGACTGGTACTTAATTTATCGACCCCGAAAGGATGAAAGGCAAAGTCGACCTTGGCGGAATTTGAACTCAGAACGTAACGGCAGACGAAATACGGCTACATATTTCGCCCAGCGTGCTAATGTTTCTGCCAGCTCACCACCTATTTGACAAAGAATAGAGATTACTCTGCTGTCCTCCCATACGAGAGGTGGTATGATAAAATGTACCACCACCATCGCTTGACAACTGATGTTGGTGTGTTTACGTCCCTGTAACTTAACAGTTCGGCAAAAGATACCAATAGAATAAGTATGAGATTTACAAAGAATAAATCCTAGGGTCAATTTTTTCGACTAAAAGGCAGTGCTCCAGCATGGCCGCAGTCAAATGACTGAAACAAGTGAAAGCATAAAAGAGTAAAAGAACAGATAAAAAAGATGTCTGTATGTATGTATGCCTGCATGGACTTGTGTCTGTGTGTTATATTTCTGAAAATTCATTTATTTTTCTGAGTATAAAACTCTATATGCATTTAACTATATCTTTATATATCATATCACTATTTAATATTGTTTATTAATGTTAATTCGTCTCTCATACATGAAGAGAATTGTAAAGATTCTGTGAGTGATAATATATTCAAATTTAGTTTTCTTCAAATGGACAGATTTTTTAAAACGATCTTCTTGTATATTTACAGACATGCTGTCTTGAAATTTATACTTGGTTTTGTCATAATTATGTATTGCTTAAACCTAATCATGTTGTCTGAAATTATTTTATAACTATTCTGTTCATTAATATTACTCATATTTTGGCAAATTTTTAAGGCATTTGCAGGCAGACTGTCTGATATAAAATATATTTATTTCTATATTGTATTCCAAAAAGCTTGAGGCAGAAATAGAAAAATATATATATAAATAAAAAAGACCATATGTAACTGGGAAATTATATTTTACTACAATTCGACATTTTCAGCAGTTTCTACAGACAAAAGTATGAAGCATAATTGTAATTTTCGACTTCGGAATTCATATTTAATAATTTGTGTTCTGCAGTGTCATTAGTCTCAGAAGAAAACAAAATTGATGTCACTGAAGAAACGTAGGATTGACAGAGAAATTCTGTATATACATCAATCATAGAAATTATATTCCAGTTAAATAATGATAAAGGCAAAGATGAAGCAAAATAGGAAAGGAATTTCTGATTTTGTTTTTAAGCTGATGGACCATTCTGTCACTGATCTAAACTTCAAGGAACAATAATATACATACATTCATACCAACCAACCTATCTGTCTGTCTGTCTATCTGTCTATCTATCTATCTATCTATCTATCTATCTATCTATCTATCTATCTATCTATCTATCTATCTATCTATCTATCTATCCATCCATATCATCATCATCATCACCACCACCACCACCACCATCACCATCATCACCATCCTCCTCCTCCTCATCATCATCATCATAATCATAATCATCATCATCCTCCGCCGCCTCCTCCTCCTCCTCCTCATCATCATCATCATCATCACCACCATCATCACCACCATCATCACCACCATCATCATCACCATCACCACCACCACCGCATCCACCACCTCCACCACTACTACCACCACCACCACCACCACCACCACCACCACCACCACCACCACCACCACCACCACCACTACCACCACCATCATCAATTAACGTGCAGTGTCCATGCTGGCATGGGTTGAACAGTTTGACCAGGGCTGACAGCCTGGAGGGCTGTACCAGGCTCCAATCTTGATTTGGCATGGTTTCTGGTGCTGGATGCTCTTCCTAATGCCAACCACTCTGAGAGTGTAATGGGTGCTTTTACTTGCCACCACCACGGGTGCCATTTGTGTGACATTGGTATCCGCCATGACTGCAATTTTACTTAGCATGATCGGTCTTCTTCTCAAGCACGACATTATGCCAAAGTGTTTGGCCATTTAGCAGGAGCAACAGAGTGATTCAAGGGCCAAAAGTTTTGTGCTCTCAAAACCCCTCACTTGATGATGTGTGAGTATGCAACTATTTCTGGATCACATTTTCTTCTACTTGTTTCAGTCATTTGACTGTGGCCACTGCCTTTAGTTGAACAAATTGACCCCAGGACTTATTCTTTGTAAGCTCGATACTTATTGTGTCAGTATCTTTTGCTGAACTGCTAAGTTATGGTGATGTAAACACATCAACATTAGTTGTCAAACGCTGGTGGTGGGTGGGGTGGGGGCAAACAAAGACACACAAGCATATACATTTACATACATGTACATATATATATATAGACTGGTTTAAAGCTATTATGAATAAGAAAAAAGCGAGGTTTACACAATTCGATATTGTTGATTTTTATGCCTCTATCTCTAAAGAACTGCTAGATAAAGCCCTCATCTTCGCTAGTGACTTCATAGAAATTAGTACCAATGATAAGGAAATAATCTTCCATGCTAGAAAGACCTTACTTTTCAGTGAGGACGCAAAGTGGGTAAAAAACACCGACATAGAGGGCGCTTTCGATGTGAGCATGGGTTCATATGATGGGGCAGGCATCTGTGATCTAATTGGACTTTTTCTCCTAGATACCTTAGGTAAGACATTCCCTAACGTACATTTCGCCATCTACAAGATGATGCCCTCGCCTTAACAGCTAATACAAATGGACCAGCACAAGATCGTTTTAGGAAGGATATTATCCAGTTAATGAAACACTTCGGACTTAGTATAACTATAGATACTAACCTGATGGCTGTCAATTTCTTAGACGTTTCCTTAGATCTTAATAAGAATATTTATAAGCCTTATAGGAAGCCCAATGATAGACTAAGTTATATTAATGTAGGTTCATGCCATCCCCCTATAGTATTCAAAAATTTAGTTAAAAATATTAGTAAGAGGATTTCTAGCCTCTCATCTGATGAGGACATCTTCAATAGCGTTGCCCCAGTTTATAATAAGGCTTTAAAAGATAGTGGTTTTAGTGATAAAATAAAATATACACCTATCACTAGCCCAACAGTAAGGAAAAGGAATAATAGAAATAGGAAGGTCATCTGGTTTACGCCTCCTTACTCACCCGAGGTGGCCTTCAATATAGGTAAATATTTCCTAGCACTGATAGATAGACATTTTCCAGTTAACCATACTTATAGGAAACTCTTCAATAGACACAATTTAAAAATTAGTTTTAGTTCAACTACCTATTTTAAAAACATAATCAAACATAACATACAAAAAACACAAGAAGAAAACAGCTGTTCATGCAGGAATAAAGAATTGTGCCCGCTAAATGGAGCTTGCATGTCCAAGACCATCATATATGAAGCTACCGTAAACTCTATAACCACTAAAGACACCGTTTCGACGAAGAAATACATGGGCCTTACAGAGGGTAATTTCAAGGCCAGGTTCAATAACCACACTTTGAGCTTTAGGCACTGGAACAAAAGAAAAGCGACACAATTGTCTAAGCATATTTGGTCTTTAAGAGATTAAGGTGTCGATTATAACATAAAATGGAAGATTTTTGCCAGATGTAAGCCCTATACTAACGGCAGCGGAAGGTGCGGTCTATGCGACATGGAGAGATGGCTTATCTGGAAAAGCAGCTTAGACCCTACTACATGTCTAAATACAAGGACAGAGCTTTTCGGATCATGCCCACATGTGACTAAATTTCTGTTACGTTTTTGGTCCCCTAAAGAAAACAGATAGAACATGCTTTCTATGTTATGTCCCAAGAAGAATTTATATATTTTTATATATTTTTTATATATTTTTTATATATTTTTTATGTATT
>NC_042999.1:16104841-16139841 GCF_006345805.1 Octopus sinensis
CAAAAGTGCGTATAAAGCATATGCAATAATGTACAAATGTCTGGAAAGTGAACAGTGTATGAGTCAGATACATGATTGTGTGGGTATGGAGGTTAGAAAATCAGGTGTAGTGTTGGCGAATCTCAGGAAGCATGGAGATTTTGAAGTTAACAACTGATGCCGGCAGTTTGTTCCATACTTCAGCAACTTTTAGTGTGAAAAAATGTTTCCGAAAGTCATGGGAGCTGTGCTGGTTTCTGACTTTGTAAACATGTCCATGGGTGTTATAATAATAATATAATAATAATAATAATAATAATAATATAATAATAATAATATAATATAATAATAATAATTATAATAATAATAATAATAATACTAATAATAATAATAATGAAATTATTGTATACAGTGCTCAGGTGCACCACAACTTGTCAAAAATGCGTGTAAAGCATATGCAGTAATCTACAAATGTCTGGAAAGCGAACAATGTATGAGACAGATACATGCTTGCATGTGTATGGAGGGGAGAAAATCAGGTTGGCGAATCTCAGGAAGCATGGAAGTTTTGAAGGATGCAGTGCTCTGACAACTAACAACTGATGCCGGCAGTTTGTTCCATACTTCAGCAACTCTTAGCCTGAAAAAATGTTTCCGAAAGTCATGGGAGTTGTGCTGTTTTCTGACTTTGTAAACATGTCCACGGGTGTTAGACAGATGGAGTTTGAAAGGGTGCTCAGGTTATTTACCTGTCCCAGGGCACCAAGTGAACAGTGTATAAGTCAGATACATGCTTGCGTGTGTATAGAGGGGAGAAAGATCAGGTGTAGTGTTGGCGAATCTCAGGAAGCATGGAAGTTTTGAAGGATGCAGTGCTCCGACAACTAACAGCTGATGTCGGCAGTTTGTTCCATGCTTCAGCAACTCATCTTGCTTGTTGTTAACACAGCGTTTCGGCTGATATACCCTCCATCTTTTATCAGGCATCTTGGAGAAATTTCAAACCTGGGTTCTCATTCCTAAGGTATTTTTTGATGTTATTATTATTATTATTAGGAAGGGCATCCAGCTATAGAAACATTGCCAGATCAGACTGGGCCTGGTGCAGCCTTCTAGCTTCCCAGACCCCAGTTGAACCATCCAACCCATGCCAGCATGGAAAGCGGATGCTAAACGATGTGATGATGATGATTATTATTATTATTATCATTATTTTTATTTTTATTAATATTATTATTTTTATTATCATTATCATTATCATTATTATTATTATTATTATTATTATTATTATTATTATTGAGTGAGCGAGCAGAGCATGCCATCAAAGTGACACTGGGGTAAAATATACGAAGCCCAGTATACCCATCATGACTACCCGTCTGATAAGGGTACACCAGGCACATACATCACAACCATATGTGCGCGACATGGTGATCTCATATCAAGATAAACAGCACATGACCTTACAGGTGGAGCCCAGTTAGAATTTTCTTCAGGTCGAGTAGCCCATCCCGCTCAAAAGGTCCCTGAATAAGGGTTGTTTAAGGACGTTGAACGAAACACCCATGTTTCCAGAGGTGAATTATTCAAACCCCAAAGAATCCTTCTCAACACATGGCTATGATACTCCCCCACTACTTCTGCTCGTGATCAGAGATGCACATATCGTCAGCCACTAAGGGACATGCTCAACTGGTTAAGGTCAAACAACTGACAAGCAAATCTGTGGTATTGAGCAGAATATTTGCTGTAGCCCATCTTTTATACCAAGACAAAACAATGTACATGATAACACTTCCAATCAGTTAAGATCAGAAGCCATGAGAGCCACTGCCTGGTACTGCATCAGATTATTATTATTATTATTATTATTATTATTATTATTATTCAGGTCACTGCCTGGAATCGAACTTAGAATCTTGGGGCTATTAGCCCGTGCTCTTAACCACTACACCATATGCCCGTGGGCATAGTGGTTAAGAGCGTGGGCTACTAACCCTAAGATTCCGAGTTCAATTCCAGGCAGTGACCTGAATAATAATAATAATAATAATATAATAATAATAATAATAATAATAATAACAACATTGAAAAATACCTTAGGGATGAGAACCCAGGTTCAAAATTTCCCCAAGACATCTGATGAAGGCTGGAGGGTATATCAGCCGAAACGTATTAACAACAAACAAGATGACAAATATCGTCAAATGTAAATAATGTAAATAATGTACATAATTTTTCATCTCTTAAATATAGAATTGTGTTATTAATTGTTTAACTTTTTTTGCATAGGTAAAAAGTTACGAGTCATTTGATTCAACAGCTTTAATAAGATTGCTAATAAATGAAACTATTGCCATTAAACCCATTTGCATTGCAATAGGTACCATCTAACCTTTTCTTGTTCTTTTTTAAAAGCAAAAGACAAATTTCATCATCGTTACTGTCATCATCATCATCATCATCATCATCATCATCACTATCATCATCCCCATCATTATCACCACCACCATCATCACCATCATCATCATCACTGTCGTGATCATCTCCACTATTATCATCGTCGTCATCATCCTGAACATCATTACCATTGACATCATCATCATTATCATCATCGTTGTCGTCGTTGTCATCACGTCATCATCATAATCAGACATTATCATTATAATCATCACTTTCATCATCACCAACATTGTTGTCTTTGCCATCATCATCATTTAAACGTCCATTTTTTCAATGTTCATATCATGGGTGAAACGGAATTTGTCAAGAGAGATTTCCTACATTCAGATGCCCATCCCATCACCAATCCTTCATACATTTCCCAATAAAGAAATATCCTCTCATTGTAATGAGCTGGCAGAATCGTCAGCTCGCTGGATGAAATCCTTAGCGGTATTTCGTCTGCCATTACATTCTGAGGTCATATTCCACTGAGCTCAACTTTGTCTTTCATCCTTTTGAGATTGATTAAATAAATACCAGTTACGCAATGGGGTTGATGTAATCAACATAATCCCTTTGTCTGTCCTTGTTTGTTCCCTCCATGTTTAACCTCTCTGTGGGCAATAAAGAAATAAGAGCACGGGCTACTAACCCCAAGATTCCGAGTTCGATTCCAAGCAGTGACCTGAATAATAATAATAATAATAATGATAATAATAATAATGATGATAATAATGATAATAATAATAATAATAATAATAATAATTTCGGAATTAGAGATAGACATACAAGAAACAAGCACAGAAAAAGCTAGGCGCATGAAAACCCGTGCCAAAACTGCGGCCTTAGATATTCTGAATAATAAATGGCAAGAAAAACCTCTCTATGGCAAATACCCAAAGAGAGCGAATAATGCAGATATCGACAAAGTCCTGACCCATCAATGGCTAATGGCCTCTGGCTTAAAATCTGAAACAGAGGGGTTTATCATAGCAGCTCAAGATCAATGCCTACCAACAAGAAACTACCAGGCCAACATATTAAAGAACGGCAGTAGCCCAACATGTCGTGTATGCCGACAACAAAATGAAACCATTGATCATGTTGTCTCCAAATGCAGACTTCTAGCGCCTACAGAGTACCTCAATAGGCATGATAGAGCTGCACAATATATTCACTGGGTAATTTGCAAAAACCTGGATTTGCCCCATGAAAAATCTGGTGGGAACACAATCCACCTCTAGTGCTTGAAAATGACCACATCTCACTCCTCTGGAACTTCACCATTCAAACTGACAGGAAGATAGATGCAAATAGGCCAGACATCATATTGAAAGACTTCAGACAAAGAACATGCCTCCTCATTGATATGACTGTCCCAATCGATATAAACGTATCTGTCAAGACCTACCAAAAACTGAGCAAATATAAAGATCTTGAAATAGAAATCAGAAAAATGTGGAAGCTGAAGACTAAAACAATACCTGTTGTCATAGGTGCCCTGGGAATGATAGCGAAAGGGACTGATTGCTACCTAACTCAGATACCAGGAAACCCCAAATTGGCAGAAATTCAAAAGATAGTGCTCATGGGAACTGCTTATATCCTATGCAAAATACTCTCTATGTAATCCCAAGGTTTAAAACAAACTTTTTTTTTATTTTTATATATTTTTAAATTTTTTTTATTTTTATGTATTAGACATTCACTAGTACAACACCAAAGAAAAAAAACCAAAAAACCCCCCCAAAATATATGGCACAGAACTTCCAACCTGTTGTCTCTTGAGGTCTCTGGGTGAGACTTGGAGCCAACTTGTACAGACATAAGGCAAAAGTCAAACATATAATAATAATAATAATAATAATAATAATAATAATAATAATAATAATAATAATAATGATAATAATAATAATAACAACATCAAAAAATATCTTAGGAATGAGAATCTAGGTTTGAAATTTTCCCAAGATTCCTGATAAAGGCTGGAGGGTATATCAGCTGAAACATTGTGTTAACAACAAACAAGATGAGGACAAATATCCATCAAGTTTTATACAAGATTGGAAACAAATGATACCACTTATATGACAATGAGACTTGTTTAGAACTCTCATGCAATGTGAAGACAAAGAGGCACAAACACATATATATGCACACACATACATGCACACACATATATACACACTCACATACATAGGTGCATACATATATAAATACATGTATGCGTGTGTGAATGAGAGGATGTATTTCTGCATATCGTTATACTGTGTTACTGACAATGAAATTGTGTTTGCATGGTATCACTTAAACTAGTGGTTCCCAAACTTTTTGGGGCTGTCGCCCCCTTGACATCTATGTCACCTTCCTAGCACGCCCACTCCAACTAACCATCACAAACATAGAGCTCTTTCTGAAGCAAATTCAAAGCAACTGTATTTCACAAATAAAACTTAACTTTAGTGGCTGTGTGGTAAGTAGCTTGCTTACCAACCACATAGTTCTGGGTTCATTCCCACTACGTGGCACCTTGGGCAAGTGTCTTCTACCATATCCTCAGGATGACCAAAGCCTTGTGAGTGGATTTGGTAGACGGAAACTGAAACAAGCACATTGTATATATGTATATATATGTATGTGTGTATATATGTTTGTGTGTCTGTGTTTGTCTCCCCAACATCACTTAACAACCGATGGTTGTATGTTTACATCCCCATAACTAGCAGTTTGGCAAAAGAGGCCGATAAAATAAATACTAGGCTTCCAAATAATAAGTCCTGTGTTTGATTTGCTCGACTAAAAGGTGGTGCTCCAGCATGGTCAAACGACTGAAACAAGTAAAAGAGTAAAAGATTAAAAGAGTAATAAACCCATTATTTTGTTGTTTTTTACATGAATTGCTACCCCATTATCACCCCCCCCCCCCCCACCTTTTCTTCAACACCCCTTTGGAACTTTCTACCAATCCCGAGGGGGCAATACCACTCGCTTTGGGAACTAATGAGGTTTCACACTGGTAGGACCAGTGGAATATTGATATCTTGCTTGAAAAGCAAATAGGGTGGTAGCAGCAGAAAAGATACCAGGCTGCAGGATATTGCTACAGGAAGTCTTGACAAATGTATGCCAGAATGAGGAAAGTGTGCGTAAAAAATGTGATGATGATGATGATGATGATATGACAAACATAGTAAACATTATACTTTGGCTGAAGAATTTCTCTTTGTAGATTTTAGTTTTTCTTTATAATTTATAGATTATGTATATATATATATATATATATAAATCTTTCTCTTCTCTCTCAATCTCTAAATATATATATATATATATATATATATATATATATAATATATATATATATGTATATATATGTATATATGTATATATATATACACACATATATATGCATAATATATGCATATATATGTGTGTGTGCATATATATATTTATGTATACATGTATATATATATATATGTATATATATAATATATATATATATAGATATATATATATATATATTATATATATATATATATATATATATATATATATATATTTATGTGTGTGTGTGTGTGTGTGTGTATGTATGTATATGTTTATATATTCAAGCATAGTTCTAATATATTTTGCAGCTTTAGATTTTTAAAATAATCAGTGGTTGTTAATAAAACACTGCACATACACACACACTCCCCATATATATATATATATATATATATATACATATACATACATATCTTGTTTCACAATAAATTTTCATATGAAATGGAAATCTATATAAGTTGGCAGACAATCATAGCATTTTGTTACTTCTTAACATAAAAGTTCAATTTTTTAAAAGCAGTCTTGAATTTATTTAATCTAAATTTTTTTTTCCTCTTCTCTATTTTCTTTTTTTTTTTCATCTTTTTTATTTTTTTTTGTTTTTCATATCTACTCGGGAATTCTATATTTTATCTATGAGAAATATTGTTAGCACTGAAAGTAAGAATCTTGAAATATACCCATTATCATATGTTTATTTATTCAACTAAAAACTAAAGTTAAACAAAAACACAACCTATCTATATAATAATATTTACCTGTGAGATAACAGCAAAAACTTCCACATTATTGCTTTTGAAAAAACACTCTCCACTTGTGAAAAATGCATGGGAAAATATTTGGCAAAAGTAAACAATTTCCAGTTATATCATTTGATTTGTTATCAAATGTAAGCAAATTATAAGCAATATTTTTTTAATCATCTCTTTATATTAATATTAATTTTCTTCTATTGCATTTTTTATGTTTGCCAAAAACTCTCATGGAGTCACGAGAAATTTATTTTTTCCTGCCAAAGTAAACAATACGAAATTAGATTATTGTAAAAACAAAAACCAAAAACAGAAATTAGAAATGAGTTATTAGTTATAAAATGTGTAAGCAAATTATAAAAATATTATTTATTCATTTTATATAAGACTAGATGTCACAGTGGTTGGCCTTTCTTGTTGTTGGTTGATAGTGTTGCAAAAACAGTAACTTAGCCACCTTTACTATGGCTGAGATGTTTCCAGAAGGAATTTCCTTGCCTCAAGTATACTAAACCTCTTTCCACTCATGGATAAGCTATAAAGGAAAGATGAGTTAGGTGTTTCGCTTATAAACACACAAATCGTCCGGTCTGAGATCTGAACTCACGATCCCTCAACCGTAAGTCCTCTGCTCTAACCACTAGGCTATGTGCCTCCACCAAATGGTGCTGCAGGGTATGTCAGATATTGGTTAAGTATAGTTGTACATATCTGCCTTAAGGTCCCTTTCTCTGGATTTTCTGTAGGGATTTACATCTTTAGACATATTAAAATGTTCAATAAATTACTTCACAAGGCAGCATGGATTTGTTTTAGAAGGTTTCGATAATTAAACTATGGCCATGCTGGGGCACCACCTTAAATGGTTTTAGTCAAAGAAATCAACCCCAGTACTTACATTTATTTCCTTTTTTTTAAAAATCTGGTACTTATTTTATTGGTGTCTTTTGCTGAACCACTAAGTTACAAACCCTTACCAGTTGTCAAACAGTAGGAGTGGTGGTGGTTGTAGGGGAGCAAACACAGACACCTCCATACAAAAACACACACATGCAAACAAACGCACACACACACACAAACATACACACACAAACACACACACACACATGCATACACACACAAAAACATACGCACAACACACACACACATTTATATATATATGTATGTATGTATATGACAGGCTTCCATACCATTTCTATCTACCAAAATTCACTCAAGGCATTGGTCAGCCCAGGGTTATAGTTGGAGACACATGCTGTCACAGTATGGGATTGATCTCAAAACTATATGGTTACAAAGCAATCTTCTGAACCACACAGCCATGCCTGCGTCTATGTAATATATAATCATGTGATCATGTGACCAACCAGGCTATCTGATGCTGTCACACATCGCTGGTCACAGTGCGCTTTTGCATTGTTTTAGCCTTCAAATGACACCACCTCGCTGGCTAGGTGAGCAGGTCAACATTCCCCTGATTGAAAGGGGGACCGTAGCAACGTGGAAGGAAATGTTTTGCTCAAGAACACAACGTGCTGCCCAATCAGGGAATCGAACCCACGATCTAACAATCATGAGTGCGGCAACCTAACCACTGGGCCACACACCTTCACTTAATATGTAATAAGTAAACAAAATAATCAGATTCATTTTGAAGAGTTTTGACCACCTGGGAGAGTATAATCATTGACATTATTTTAAACAGAGTGGTTCTTATCAGATATTTGCTAATTATAACAATGATACAGAAAGAAGCAAATATAATTACAAACACTAAAGCAGAATTAGTTTAGTCTTGCTGTAAGTTTGAAGGGAAAATGTCTTCTATAGTACCTTCAGGTACAACCAAGTTTCCATCATCATCATCATCATCATCATTATCATCATCATCATTGTCGTTGTCATCGTTGTCGGCAGCATCGTCATCATCGTTGTCATCGTCGTCATCGCTGTCACCATCACTGTCATCATCGTCATCAATTTAATGTGTATGTTTTTTCATGGAATTTGTGGTGGCAGATTTTCTATGGCTGGATGTCCTTTCTGTCACCAACCTTTACCTGTTAACACCCAAAATCCTTTAAAACCACATAGTAGAAGACACTTGCCCAAGGTGCCATGCAGTGGGACTGAACCTAAATACACATAGTTAGGAAACAAGCTTCTCCACCATACAGCCACATCTGCACCACCATGATCACAAAATGGTAGACAGAAGCCTGTTGTGATGGGCTCGGGTGGGTAGGCTACATTGATCAAATGATCTTTGGGTGCCTTTAATGGTATCCACTCTGTCGCTAGTATTCGAACTAGGTTTCCATTTTCTATTTATGGATTATCATGAATTGTAGGCTCTTCCTCTGAACCCCTCTACTAATCTTAATGTTTGACAAAAGAGGCACAGGTGCTGCTCCTCCTCCAATGAACAGGATTAAAAAATTATAAAAAAAAGATAAGAAAATGGAGAAAAGAAAATAGATAAACAGAAAATGCCAGTAGTATGGGCTTAGATAGAAATCTCTGTTCCTGTAAAACTGGCACGCACAAACAGCAGGTGGGAAACAATGCTTTATCAAATAAATCTAAACGAAAAACTGAAATCTGAAATAGTTGTTTGGAAAATAATTTTATTAACAATTAACTAACTTTTATAAAACATTACCAGACTATAATACTGCTTGTTTGAATATTATTTAAAAACATTAAAGATATAGTGGGAGGATTCAATAAAGTTCCCGGCTAACAATTGAAGAGGTTTTGTGCTAAGCGAGATAAAATAGTTGTTGAGATAAGGGACAGAATTTAGGAGTAATTATGTTAGAATGAGATAAAAAGGTTATGTAATTTTCTTACACAAAGAGCATACAGAGATTGGCAATAAAGCATTGAGGGCAGAATAATTTAATTTTGTAGCACTAGACTAACTAGATAATTGGCAAGTATTTTGGCTGTTTTGAGCTTTTCGGTTTAAACCAGGCAAAAGTCTATTATAACTTTGTGTAGTGTGAATAGATTAGAGTATCTTTTAGGGTATCTCGACTGAACAAAAGAATAATGATTATATCAAACAACAGTCTTATAAAAGAACAATCTTTGCACAGTTCTCCAAACAAGGAATTTTGTGATTCATTTGCTGAGGCATTTACTATATTATTAGATTAGATCAAAGAATTTAAGTAAAATAAACTATAGTTCTTATAGTTCTCACACAAAACAGCACCATTAAATAAAAAAGTCAGTTTAGATTCCTTATAATCAATGTATAGACACATGTTTTTCTAGTTGATTAATATGCCAAAGAATATGAATGAAGTCTAAGACCTCTATTAAAGAATTCTAGACTTAAATAGCAAAGATTGGATGATTGGACGTCTGGATACTAAGAATTAGAATTTGGCATCTTCTCACACTGAAATTAGGAAAATATTTCTTGATGCAGGTACGACTGTATGTTAAGTAGTCTGCTTTGTAATCATGTTGTTTCAAGTTCAATCTCACTGCCGGACACATTGAGCAAGTGTCTTCTATTAGAGACGTGGATTGACTAAAGCTTTGTGAATGAAATTTCATCATCATCATCATCATCATCATTATCATCATCATTTAACATCCGCTTTCCAGTGGCAAGCTGGCAGAAATGTTAGCATGCTGGGCGAAATGCTTAGTTGTATTTTGTCTGCTGTTACGTTCTGAGTTCAAATTCCGCCGAGGTCGATTTTGCCTTTCATCCTTTCAGGGTCAATTAAATAAATACCAGTTTTGCATTGGAGTTGGTGTATTTGACTTAATCCCTTTGTCTGTCCTTGTTTGTCTTCTCTATGTTTATCCCCCTGTGGACAATAAAGAAATAAAAAAAATATTTTTACTGACCAATAGAAAAAGTTTGTGAGAACTGATTTGCATATAATTAGCATGGTTATACCACCAGTAAAAATTTAATCAGTGCAGCGACGGTGAAGTGAACAACATTTTGCTGAGGAAGTCCAGTAAGTCTGAAACATAACCAGAGTTGTCACCATAGTTACCAAACACCATACAACCGATTCTCCTGCTTCTTCAACTTAGCTCTATTTAAATTTTGGTTGATTGGAATTTCAGGATTCTCTCCTTTGATACTTTTAAGAATAATTTTCATTAACACTAATTACTTTCCTTCTCATTAAAGTTCCAGGTGCAATTAACAGAAAATTATTTTTAGTTCACTATCTCAATATCTCAAGTGTGATAATATAACCTAATCAGTCCTCTTAATGTTATCATATGCATTAATTATACATAGACGTATGTAAAAGTAATTACTCTTTACCAAAGGTTCAAATGACACCAAATTTTGGTTCACAAAGTGATAAGTTTGAATGTTGATATTAAAGAGAACAGAAATCATAAATGTGACAACGTATAATCTTTGAACTGAGAAATGAGACATTCTGGATCTGTACAAGAATTTGTGTTCCAACTCTGGTTATGTAGAAAACTGCTGATCAAGTTGAGAGAAAGGAATAAGGAGCCATGATTGTTTACTTAAAGAGAAGAAGACAAAGGAGGATAAGACACCATAAAAGTATATAAAAGAGATTGTATACAATGTTTGATGCAGACACAGGTGTAGCTGTCTTGTTAACCCCAAGATTCAGAGTTCAATTCTAGGCAGTGACCTGAATAATAATAATAGCAATAATAATGACAACAACTACAATCCGGAACTCAGTGGTTGGTAAGCAAGTTACGTACCACTGAACCACTCTAAATGGTGGTGCCCCAGCATAAATGGCAGTGCCCCAGCATGGCCTCAGCTTGTGAGCTGAAACTAGAGGAAATAAAAAATGAAAAATATATAAATGTATAGTTTGTTTCTAAACTATGTGATCTCGGGTTCAATCCCACTGTGTTGTACCATAAGCAGGTACCTTCTACTATGTTCATCACTCCTGAATGGGATTTGAGGTGAGTTATCTCACCAGTCTATGACTTTCAGCTGTTTTAACACCCAGTGCTTTGAGGGAGTCATCCCTGCAGTGCTAAGTCACAGCCTACCGGCAAACAAGCTAAGCTCATACATTGTGTATGTGTGCTCAATAATATTTACAATACTTGTGCTGTTTCTAATTCATATTTAAATTTACTCTTACATATGCATCATCATGACATACCAGCAAATGGTTTTTTACAGTATTTGCCTATAGCCATGGAATGGTGATTCAGTTCATATTCTATTCAATTCTGGGACCTTATATTAATAAGCCACAAAAAAGTTGAAACATCGATGTCTATCACTCCTAAATGGGACGATTTATCTTGCCTGTCTAAGACTTTTGGGTGTTTTAGCATCTGGTACTTTGAGGAAGTTATACCCACCATGCTCAATCACAGCCAACTGGTGAACAAGTGAAATGCATGCCTTTAGTATGTGTGGTCAATAATGTTTACAACACTAGCACTGCTTCTAATTTTTCTTTGAATATATATATCTTTTATCTTTTTGCGAGACCACTACATCACATCTGAAAAATGACATTGCTTAAATGGCAGCCATTTCCAGCTTTGCACACCTATGCTCTTTCCAAAACTGGCACCACATCACCCTCAAGGGTTTCAGACCCCACTTCTCTGATTTCTCTATTGATGTTCCCCTTCACTTGCACAAGGGTCTCCAGTTTGTTGACACAAACCCTCTCTTTCAGATATCCTCACAAGATAGCTCTACATTGAAATGAAGATAGGGAAAAGTCCAGAGAAGGGCTTTTACTTTACTACTTGCTGACAAAGAGCTATGCTGGAAATGTCAAACTCTCTTTTTTCACTGAGCGCCAAGCCAATACATTTCTTGTGTGTGTCCTTACATTCGTTTTATCATTCTTTATTTCAATTGCTTGTCTATTTGAATTGACTATTTACTGCTTGCTCACATGGACCGTCCTCATCCTTCTGACCCTTCTGGAGTCCCTGATTCATGGATTTTTCTCTATTATTCGATTATATCACCTTTTTATTCCTTTGGAGTATGTCATTTCTGCACCATCAGCTGTGTGGTAAGTAGCTTGCTAACAAATCACATGGTTCCAGGTTCACTCCTACGGCATGGCACCTTGGATGAGTGTCTTCTACTATAGCCTCAGGCCGACCAAAGCCTTGTGAGTGATTTGGTAGACGAAAACTGAAAGAAGCCCCTCGTATATATATATGTGTGTGTGTGTGTGTGTACGTGTGTGTGTGTGTGTGTGTGGTGTGTGTGTGTGTGTGTGGCTTTGTGTGTCCATGTTTGTACTCCCTCCATCGTTTGACAACTGAGGCTGGTAAGTTTACGTCACCATAACTTAGCGGTTCAGCAAAAGAGATCTATAGAATAAGTACTAGGCTTACAAAGAGTAAGTCCTGGGGTTGATTTGCTCAACTAAAGGCAGTGCTCCAGCATGGCTGCAGTCAAATGACTGAAACAAGTATAAGAATACTAGAATAAAAGAATATATATATATCATCATCATCATCATCATCATCATCGTTTAACGTCCGTTTTCCGCGCTAGCACGGGTTGGACGGTTCGACCGGGGTCTGGGAAGCCAGGGGCCGCTCCAGGCTCCAGTCTGATCTGGCAGAGTTTCTACGGCTGGATGCCCTTCCTAACACCAACCACTCCGTGAGTGGAGTGGGTGCTTTTTACGTGCCACCTGCACAGGGGCCGGGGGGTCCGGCATCGGTCACGATTGGTTCGAGCTTTTAACGTGCCAGCGGCACGGGGGCAACGGGATCCGGGGTACTTTGGGGATCCGGGGTACTTTGAATGGGTAGGGGGTATGTGGAATTGCTGCAGAAAGCAGCCCGGGTCTTTGCAGTCACAGCATATCTCCAGAGATCTCGGTCCTTCGCCATTGCCTCAGTGAGGCCCAATGCTCTGAGGTCATTCTTGACTACCTCATCCCATGTCTTCCTGGGTCTACCTCTCCCCCTGATACCTTCAACTGTTTGGGAGTGGCACTTCTTCACACATCTCTCTTCATCCATCCGCAGCACATATATATATATATATATATATATATATATATATATATATGTATATATATATATATACAGGGTGGCCCAAATGCAGGCTTACCGTTATCACGAAGGCACTTTAAATTTCCTTTAATACATTTTATTACATTTAAATGTCTATCTTACAAACTGCAAAGGGAGCTTGACAAAATTAACTAAATTAGCATAGGATAATGTTTTCATATTTTTTTATAATTAAGATCTAAACTGTTGATATATGAATGTGAAGGAGAAAGTTGAATAACTGTAAACCTACTTTTGGGCCACCCTGTATATGTATAAAGAACATGAGGGGTTTAGTTCACTGATAATCTAAAACAATAGGGATTTGTGCTATAATTGGTCATCCAATTAGGTTCCAAGTTCACAGCTGAGGCTGGAGCTAGGGATCCATAGTAGGCTTCTGAGCCAGCAGGTATATTATTAAGGAAAAGGAAAACAAAATCAAAGCAGAAAGAGTATCTCAGGTCATTTAGAATATTCAATTAGAGTAAGGTGAATAAAAAATGGAGAAGTAGAAGTAATTAATCAATTACTTCTACTTCACCATTTTTGATTCACCCTACTCTAATTAAATATTCGAAATGACCTGAGATACTTCTCCTGCCTTCATTTTATTTTTCTTTCCCTTTAAATATATATATATATATATATATTTATATAAATGAGGGTAAGATCCTTAATTTAATTATCAATCTTATCAAGTGGCCAGCATGGGAATAAAAACCTTCAAATGTAATAATTTTTATTAAAATTATAATTTAGGGTATCTAAGAGATACCTCCACGCTAGAAATAGCAGCCAAAACTTGACTCTAAAACCACATTAAACGTTCACATTAATGTGCATTTAGAGTCATGTTTTGGCTGCTATTTCCAGCGTGGAGGTATCTCTTAGATACCCTAATTATAATTTTAATTATATAAATATATATATATATACATACATACAAACATACATACATATATATATATATATATATATATATATATATAAATATATATATACACACATGTATATATACATTTATATATATATATATATTCAAATAAGAGATTGGAGATCAGAAATCTTTCCAGTTTCCTGTTTTTGATATCATTACTCTGTAGAAAGTATTTTCGGTTTTTTTTTTTTTAAACTTTCATGCATACCTCAAACAAATATAACATCTATAAACAGATTTGGAATATAACCACATGGTTCCAGGTTCAGTCCCACTGCGTGGCACCTTGGGCGAGTGACTCCTACTACATATATATATATATATATATATATATATACAATTATTTCACCATGCTGACATCTAGAAGCTTTTTTTCACTCTCCCTCTGTTTATTTTCTCTTATTCCTTTTTGTTGAAGAGCATAGACTCGAAATGTAAAATAGTTTTTCATTTTTCCTGAATGTCAAACTAATATACTTGCTTGTTTTTCATACATCTATCTTTGTCTTTTTCTATAAATCTAACTCTCTCTCTCTCTCTCTCTCTCTCTCTATATATATATATATATATATATATATATATAATGGGCTTCTTGCAGTTTCTTATTTCTTTATTGCCCACAAAGGGCTAAACATAGAGGGGACAAACAAGGACAGACAAAGTGGATTAAGTCGATTACATTAACCCCAGTGCATAACTGGTACTTAATTTATCGACCCTGAAAGGATCAAAGACACAGTCGACTTGGCAGAATTCAAACTCAGAACATAACGGCAGATGAAATACTGGTAAGCGTTTTGCTTGGCGTGCTAACGTTTCTGCCAGCTCACCGCATTCTTTCAGTTTCTGTCTACAAAATCCACCCCCAAGGCTTTGTTATTGTAGAAGGTCTTACCCAAAGTGCCATTCAGTAGTAGTGAACCCAAAACCAGCCAGTTGGAAACTAGCTTCTCAACCATAACAGCCACAGCTACACCTATAATATAAATAATAATAATAATAATAAAAAAAGGTGGGATTGCTCATTAAGTTAATGGATGTCATTTGAATATTAACACCTGAGTTAGTTACATAATTATGATGATTTTTCACCTTAAATATAATATCCTTTTCACTGACTTTAACAACATGTCTCCTAATAGGAGCAAAAATATTTTGATTATTCAATTTTATTTGTTAAGAAGAATATAACTTATTGAATACGTTTTAGCCTTATGATGTTTCATAAAAGAATATTAAGACAATACTGTGTGTCTTTTATAATTTTATTCTCATATTGATATGTCACAATAGCCATTAAATGATGATAACTGATAACACATCAGTGGAATTTTCTGACTTTCCATTGATAAATAAATCTTTCTGCTTTTCTATTAATATATAATTGCTAGCATGATGCTTTCATTGATACAACACATAAAAAGGCTTCGTTAATTATCTTTGCTTGTAAGTAAAATCATTTAAGACAGATATTTGATTATATTATTTAACAATCATATCATCATGCTTGGATTTATGATTGATTCTCTTTTCCTTCTTTCTTTCTTTATTTTGCTTTTTTTTTGTTGTTGTTGTTGTTGTTGTTGTCTTTTGCTTGTTGTCTTTTTCTTTTTTATCACAGCAAAGCAAAACAAAGGATTCAGAATTTAATAATGGCCAATTGAGAAATTATCTTTTCAGTTTGTAATTTATTACCAGTGTGCTTTTCAAAATATTATTACAGCACAGTCAGAGTAGTTGATGGGGAAGCTGATGACAGCGACAAGGATAATGATGACAGTGACAAGCAATGGAGATGATGAATCTGTTGATGATGATGGTGGTGGTGGTGGTAGTGGTGGTGGTAGTAGTGGTGGTAGTGGTAGTGGTGGTAGTGGTGGTGGTGGTGGTGGTAGTGGTGGTGGTGGTGGTGGTTGTTGTTGTGGTGGTGGTGGTGGTGGTTGTAGTGGTGGTGGTGCTGGTGGTGGTGATGGTTGTCATTTTCATTGCAGTGGTAGTGGTAGTAGTGGTGCAGGTGGTGCTGGTGGTGGTGGTTGTGGTGGTGGTGATGGTTGTCATTATCAAGGAAGTGGTGGTGGCAGTGGTAGTGGTAGTAGTGGTGCAGCGGTGCTGGTGGTGGTGGTTGTGGTGGTGGTTGTGGTCGTCATTATCAAGGAAGTGGTGGTGGCAGTGGTAGTGGTAGTAGTGGTGCAGGTGGTGCTGGTGGTTGTGGTGATGGTTGTCATTGTCATAGAAGTGATGGTGGTGGTGCTAATGGTAACAATAACGATGAGGAAGAAGAAGAGTGAGGAAATGGTGAGGAGGGTGGTGGTGGTAGTGGTGATGATGAGGAGAAGCAGGAGGGTGAGGAAGAAGAGGAGAAAAGGGGAAGGAGGAGGAGGTGATGTGATGGTGATGACGGTAATATGATGGTGGTGGTGGTGGTGGTGGTGGTTGTCATCGTCGTCGTCGTCGTGATGGTGACAATAATGATGATGTAAAGAAAGATATAAAATTTCCAACAATTTTCTCTCATATCAAAACAATGTTATTTAAAAAAAAAAAAAAGCAATTAACAAAATGTTCCCCTTTATGAAATTTCAATAATTGAAAATCCATGTGACAAAACAAAAAGCGATAATATACCAGGAAATGTGCAAGATTAGATCCCTTGTTCTATTTAGCTTTAAGTTATCATGACCTGGTCCTTAGGTAATTAAGCAGGTGTTACCAAATGTTATGGTTGCTGCCCTTTCCCTATCTTATTAAGCTATAGAAAGGCTGTAAGTTCTTACTCCTACCTACTTCTCTTTCTTCTTCCTCTCCTCTTCTTCTTTTCTAACAACTCCACCCAACTCTCAGTCCTAAATATTTGACCTCTTCTTTTCCTTTTCTTCTTATTCTTGACCCTTTCATTTCTTCTAATATTTACCTTTTCATTCTGTATAAACATGTTGAGGCGGCGAGCTGGCAGAATCGTTAGCATGCCGGACGAAATGCGTAGCTGTATTTCGTTTGCCGTTACGTTCTGAGTTCAAATTCCGCCGAGGTCGACTTTGCCTTTCATCCTTTCGGGGTCGATAAATCAAGTACCAGTTACGCACTGGAGTTGATATAATTGACTTAATACCTATGTCTGTCCTTGTTTGTCCCCTCTGTGTTTAGCCCCTTGTGGGTAGTAAAGAAATATATATAAACATGTATGCATGGGTACACCTAGGTATTTGTTTTCTGTCAACATAGGAAAGTGGCTCCAGCCTAATATTCATAATGACCTTTGACCCTAAAGTTGACTTGGCAGAATTTGAACTCAGAACGTAATGGCAGATGAAATACTGGTAAGCGTTGGGCCTGGCTTGCTAACGTTTCTGCCAGCTCACCGCATTCTTTCAGTTTCTGTTTACCAAATCAACCCACAAGGCTTTGTTATTGTAGAAGGTCTTACCCAAGGTGCCATTCAGTAGTAGTGAACCCAAAACCAGCCAGTTGGAAACTAGCTTCTAAACTATAACAGCCACAGCTACACCTATAATATACATAATAATAAAAAAAAAAATGGTGGGATTGCTCATTAAATTAATGGATGTCATTTGAATATTAACACCTGAGTTAGTTACATAATCATGATGATTTTCACCATAAATATAATATCCTTTTCACTGACTTTCGTTCCCCTCTCCTTTTCTTTATTCTTAACAAATTTACGCAATCCCCCACTCCCAGATATTCAACCTCTTCTTTCACTTTTATTACTTATTGAAAGTTTTATTTCTTCAAACATTTGTTTTTTTTATTTTGATTTTATTCTGTTCTTCCAGCTTCTTCCTTCATTTTAAATTACATCTTCAGTGAGTTAAACCTGGGATTCCCAAGCAATAAGGTAACCATCTTTGCATAATTAAGGTATCTATGGCCTGATGAGGAGCTAGCTGCGTACCCCTTGTTGAGTAATTACTTCATCAAAAGATCTGCTAGCTAGGAAATGCATGTAACCTGGATTTTACCTGTCTCACACCTTCTATTTATATATATATATATATATATATATATATAGTTATCGCCATACTAATATGGCATTCTTATAAAAATAAGAATAAAGCTGTCCGCTTATTAGCTCCATGAGGCCATCGCCTTAACTATTATTTTCCAGGAACGCTGCCGTGATCTCTTTTAGAGAGACTTAGTAATTTTAATATTTCTATATATACATATATATATATAGTGACGTATTTTTGCCATTTCAATATGGCTAACCCCTAAGGGTGGATGCTACTGTAGTTTTTAGCCCCAGGAGGACACACTCCTCCAGCTGGCCATAGACACACTTTCTGTGTCCTGTCAGTATTTGCAAAGGGAAGTCATCCTTCCTGTCTTCAACTTATGATACACACGGACTCGAGTTTCGAGGTATTGACCTCTCGTCAGCGTGTGACAATCATAGTTGTCAGCGAGAATTAGATTTCCTTCACAAATACTTATACTTTTTCCAGCGTCCACTGTCGCTGATATTGAAAAAGTGAAATCAAACAATGATAAATATCAAAGTGAGTTATATACAGTAGCGGTAACACATCGTGACATATTTTTGCCATTTCAATATGGCTAACCCCTAAGGGTGGATGCTACTGTAGTTTTTAGCCCCAGGAGGACACACTCCTCCAGCTGGCCATAGACACACTTTCTATGTGTTGTCAGTATTTGCAAAGGGAAGTTATCCTTCCCGTCTTCAACTTATCGCCGACAACTATGATTGTCACACGCTGACGAGAGGTCAATACCTCGAAACTCGAGTCCGTGTGTATCATAAGTTGAAGACGGGAAGGATGACTTCCCTTTGCAAATACTGACAGGACACAGAAAGTGTGTCTATGGCCAGCTGGAGGAGTGTGTCCTCCTGGGGCTAAAAACTACAGTAGCATCCACCCTTAGGGGTTAGCCATATTGAAATGGCAAAAATACGTCACGATGTGTTACCGCTACTGTATATAACTCACTTTGATATTTATCATTGTATATATATATATATATATATATATATATATATAATATATATATATATATATATATGTATATATATATATATATATATATATATGTATATATATATACATAAAGCACATAAAAAGTACCATCCGAGCATTGTGTGCTTTGTATGTATACAACTTCATTCAACCAAATCCACTCGCAAGAATTTGGTAGCTTTCAATTGCCTAAGATGGCAAACAATATAGCTGCAAAGCAAATTTTTTGACAGTAGAACTATACCATATAAAAGTTGCATTGATGTACAATAAGCTACAGGATTAAAATAATGACCTGCTGATCTCCTAATCCAGAGGTTATCAAATTTTTTGAGCCACCCCGCTCCTCATGGCCATATAATACCCCCAGTGCCCCCACCCCTATTTTTATTTATAAATATATATTTTATATTTTACTAATTTATATGTACTATGAATCATTTGATACTTATATAATATATAATTTGTAAGGTGGTGAGCTGGTAGAAACATTAGCATGCCGGGCGAAATGATTTGCGGTACTTTGTCTGTCTATACATTCTGAGTTCAAATTCCGCTGAGGTTGACTTTGCGTTTCATCCTTTCAGGGTCAATAAATTAAGTACCAGTTGTGTACTGGGCTCGATCTAATCGACTGGCCCCCTCCCTAAAAATTTCGAGCCTTGTGCCTAGAGTAGAAAAAAAAAATATAATTGTATACAATACTATGATAATATTATCATAAATTCAAAGCATTCCCCAATCCATTGCCTTCCTCCCAACACCTCCTTTTTTCTCTACCACCCACTTATGCATCAGTGCCCACCTGGGCCATCTTAATGCCCACCAGTTGGGGGTGGTAGCACCCACTTTGAGAACCTATGCTCGAATCAGTAGTTCAGACTTCACAATCATACGGCAGAGTAATGTCAAATTGGACAAGACACATTTTGTGTTTTGGTGTTTCTCTCTTGACAATAGATTCCAATCGTATTTTATTATTGAGATATCTTTAATGGTACAAATGACATCTTGCCAGCTGAGAAAAAAAAAATCAATGGTTTTTACATGACTATATATGTAGTGCAATGTCATATAAGTGACCTCCTGCTAAAATTCATTCACCTACTTTCAGTAAAGCAAAAAAGCAAAAAAAAAACATATATATATATATATATATATATATATATACATACATACACATATATAAACAAACATATAAATATCATTGGCATCATCGTAGTCATTGTTATCATTACCATCATCATCATCATCATCATCATCAACATCATCACCTGTTTTTTTAAATCTTGGTCAAAAGGAATTTGTTGAGACAAATTTTTCTGTGGTTGACTGTCCCTTCATGTTGCCAACCCTCACCTGTTTCCAAAGAAGGCACTATTTCTCATGTTTGTTCCTTCTCGAGCCATGCCTGGCTCATAAGGGCCAGTTTTCTGATTTCCTTGGTGAATAGGTTCCCCACCTGGATGGGACGCTGGTCCGTCACAGGTGAGCTGCAAGGTGCAGGAGGAAAGAGTGAGAGAAAGTTGTGGTGAAAGAGTCAGCAAAAGTTCGCCATTACCTTCTGCCAGAGCCATGTGGAGCTTAGGTGCTTTTGCTCATAAACACACACATCGCTTGGTCTAAGATTCGAACCCGCGATCCCTCGACCACGAGTCTGCTGCCCTAATCACTAGACTATGTGCCTCCACTATTTCCCATGGCCAGACAGATTTTCCACAAAATACTTAGAAATGAACAAAATCACTTGTATGGTGATGCTAGTTTACAACCACCATGGGACGTCAAAAAAAGCATACAAGAGAAACACACACACATACACACACGCACACACACACACATACTCACATGCACATATACAGGGTGGCCCAATAGTCATTTTACAATTATTCAACTATCTCTTTCGCATTCATATATTAACATATTAGATCTTAATTATAAAAAAATATGAAACCATTATTCAATGCTAATTTAGTTAATTGTAAGATAGGAATTTAAATGTAATAAAATGTTTTAAAAGAAATTTAAAGTGCTTACAAGATAACTGTAAACCTACTTTTGGGCCACCCTGTATGTATACGAGGGGATTCTTCCAGTTTTCATCTATCAAAATGAGGTCCTATTCTCTCCTTTATTTCTCTTTTATATCTTTATTTCTTTACTTCTTTATTTCTTCAGGTAAATTATTCTGGCCCCTTATTCCTTTCTCTCAACTTGATCGACAGTTTTCTAAGATTTTGCACGGCAGGGAGGACTCCCTCAAAGCACTGGGTGTTAAAACACCCGAAAGTCTTAGACAGCTGAGATAAATCATCCCAAATACCATTTAGGACTGATAGACATCGATGTTTCAACTTTTTTGTGGCTTATTAATATAAGGTCCCAGAATTGAATAGGATACGAACTGAATCACCATTCCATGGCTATATGCAAATACTGTAAAAAACCATTTGCTGGTATGTCATGATGATGCATATGTAAGAGTAAATTCAAATATGAATTAGAAACAGCACAAGTATTGTAAACATTATTGAGCACACATACACAATGTATGAGCTTAGCTTGTTTGCTGGTATGCTGCGAATTAGCACGGTAGGGATGACTCCTTCAACGTACTGTGTGATAAAACACATAAAAGTCATAGACTGGTGAGATAACTCACCTCAAATCCCATTCAAGAGTGATGGACATAGTAGAAGGTACCTGCTTATGGTACCACACAGTGGGATTGAACCTGAGATCACATGGTTTAGAAACAAACTTTACATTTATATATTTTTTATTTTTTATTTCCTTTAGTTTCAGCTCACGAGCAGTGGCCATGCTGGGGCACTGCCATTTATGCTGGGGCACCACCATTTAGAGTGGTTCTGTGGTAAGTAACTTGCTTACCAACCACTGAGTTCCGGATTGTAGTTGATGTAATTATTATTGTTATTATTATTATTCAGGTCACTGCCTAGAATTGAACTCAGAATCTTGGTGTTAACCACACAGCTACACCTGTGTCTACATCAAACATTGTATACAATTTCTTTTTTATACTTTTATGGTGTCTTATCCTCTTTTGGATTCTTCTCTTTAAGTAAATAATCATGGCTCCTTATTCTTTTCTCTCAATTTGATCAGCAGTTTTTACGTAACCAGAGCTGAAATACAAATTCTTGTACAGATCCAGAATGCCTCATTTCTCAGTTAAAAGATTATACATTATGAAATTGTACAAATATGAAACGATTATTCAATGCTAATTTAGTTAATTGTAAGATAGAAATTTAAATGTAATAAAATGTTTTAAAAGAAATTTAAAGTGCCTACATGATAACTGTAAACCTACTTTTGGGCCACCCTGTATGTATACGAGGGAATTCTTCCAGTTTTCATCGATCAAAATGAGGTCATATTCTCTCCTTTATTTCTCTTTTATATCTTTATTTCTTTGCTTCTGTATTTCTTCAGGTAAATAATTCTGGCTCCTTATTCCTTTCTCTCAACTTGATCAGCAGTTTTCTACATAACCAGAGTTGGAACACAAATTCTTGTACAGATCCAGAATGTCTCATTTCTCAGTTCAAAGATTATACGTTGTCACATTTATGATTTCTGTTCTCTTTAATATCAACATTCAAACTTATCACTCTGGGAACCAAAATTTGCTGTCATTTGAACCTTTGGTAAAGAGTAATTACTTTTACATACGTCTATGTATAATTAATGCATATGATAACATTAAGAGGACTGATTAGTTTATACTATCACACTTGAGATATTGAGATAGAGAACTAAAAATAATTTTCTGTTAATTGCACCTGGAACCTTAATGAGAAGGAAAGTAATTAGTGTTAATGAAAATTATTCTTAAAAGTATCAAAGGAGAGAATCCTGAAATTCCAATCAGCTGAAATTTAAAGAGAGATAAGTTGAAGGAGCAGGAAAATTGGTTGCACGGTGTTTGGTAACTATGGTGACAACTCTGGTTATGTTTCAGTCTTACTGGACTTCCTCAGCAAGATGTCCACTGAATGATTGCAATGACATCACAATACCTGCGTCCATGCCTGCACTTTTCCTTTTGCAATAATAAAAGCACATATTCACTGCACATATAAAGAAAATATTATTGTAGGAGTGGCTGTGTGGTAAGTAGCTTGGTTACGAACCACATGGTTCCGGGTTCAAGTCCCACTGTATGGCACCTTGGGCAAGTGTGTTCTCCTATAGCCTTGTGAGTGGATTTGGTAGATGGAAACTGAAAGAAGCCCATCGTATATATGTATATATATATATATATGTGTGTGTGTGTGTGTGTCTATGTTTGTGTGTCTGTGTTCGTCCCCCCAACATTGCTTGACAACCGATGCTGATGTGTTTACATCCCCGTAACTTAGCAGTTCGGCACAAGAGACTGATAGAATAAGTATTAGGCTTACAAAGAATAAGTCCTGGGGTCGATTTGTTCGACTAAAGGTGGTGCTCCAGCATGGCCACAGTCAAATGACTGAAACAAGTAAAAGAGAAAGGAGTAAAAGCGTACCTCAACCACGTGAGCATCAACAACACATTACACCTAGGACTATGTCTGTACCTCACCATTAATGAATAATTCCTGGTAACTTGACTTCTTCGACATAGCAAAGACTTCAACCCCCGCCAACAATTATTAACCTTCTGTAAGTCTCAGAAGACCCACATGGCATTACTGCGCCCTCATTTGGGACAGTGCTACTGCCACACACACACATCCTTGACCAGTACTGGATTAACCATCAAACAAAAAAACGCATGTGCTAAGGGCATCAAGTGAAGAGGGTATCTACATAAATAGTAAATGGTCTATGGGACAAAAGAAATTACTTTTAACTTGCTAAAATAATATTCAAAACGGTTTATATTATTGGAAATATAATTTCAAATTGTTCATAGTGTCATAGTGATGATTTGATGAAAGACTTTGCAATTAGAAAGAGGGTGAGGAAACTTTTCAAATGTAAAGTTTGGTTTAGAAACAAACTTTACGTTTTATATATATATATATGAAATATTTGAATATACATATATAAAATATTTGCTCATGGGCATATGGCATAGTGATTAAGAGCACAGGCTACTAACCCCAAGATTCCGAGTTCGATACTAGGTAGTGACCTGATTAATAATAATAATAACAATAATAATAGCAACAACTACAATCCGGAACTCAGTGGTTGGTAAGCAAGCTACTTACCACAGAAGCACTCGAAATGGCGGTGTCCCAGCATGGCCACAGTTCATGAGCTGAAACTAGATGAAATAAAAAATAAAAAATATATAAATATAAAGTTTGTTTCTAAACCATGTGATCTCAGGTCCAATCCCACTGTGTGGTATCATAAACAGGTACCTTCTACTATGCCCATCACTCCTGAATGGGATTTGAGGTGAGTTATCTCACCAGTCTATGACTTTCAAAAGTGGAAGAATACAAAAATAAACATTATTTTCCATCTTATTGTTAGTTTTGTTTCATTATGAAAAACAAAAGGTGGCGAGCTGGCAGAAACGTTAGCATATCAGGAGAAATGCTTAGTGGTATATTGTCTGTCTTACCGCCAAGGTCGACTTTGCCTTTCATCCTTTCAGGGGCGATTAAATAAGTACCAGTTACACACTGGGGTCGATATAATCGACTTAATCCATTTGTCTGTCCTTGTTTGTCCTCTGTGTGTGTAGCCCCTTTTGGGTAGTAAAGAAATAGGTATATCATCTCACTTACATTCTGAGTTCAAATTCTACCAAGGTTGACTTTCCATTTCGCACTTTTGGGGTCGATTAAATAAGTACCAGTTGTGTACTGGGGTTGATCTAATCGACTGGCCCCCTCCCCCAAAATTTTGGGCCATGTGCCTAGAGTAGAAAAAGATTATGAAAAACAAAAATTTATTTTTAGGTTTCTCATTGTTTATGTTTTGAATTTTATACGCATGAGGGTACCAAAGTCTTTTAAATGCTAAGGGCCTCTATGGGTCTTGATTTGGCCCTGTCCAAGACCACCCCCAAAGATTGGTCATGTGATTTATCTGCATAAAGTCAGTCATCCATGCACTCCAGCAGTTACATATCTCCCCTACAGTGCCCTCTGAGCCTCTGATTTGGTTGTTCTTATACCATCTCCTCCTCCCAGGTACTCCCAACTCATTTACCCCTCTACCCACCCCGGTCATCCTCATTGTACTCTGCTAAACCCCGTACTACACACTATGTCCATTCCTTATTTCACCAGAATGTTAGTTCTCTGGAATTCTTTCTCCCATATGACATGTTTTCCTGCTGTCATAGACCTACAAGGGGGTGAGATGCTCTTTGGCACAAGGCATTTTGGTCCCGCCTGTTTGGCATCACAGATTCAATGCTGACATTTGACATCAAACATTTTAACGATCCTCTCAGGTTTCTCCTTCCCTCCCTCCTTCCCTCTGACTGTCAGTGTGACTGTCTATCTGACTGTCAGTGTGACTGTTTGTCTGTATGTCTGTCTGCCTGTTTGTCTGTCTGTCTGTCTGTCTGTCTGTCTTTCTCTCTCTCTCTCCCTCTCTCTCTCTCTTTCTCTTTGCATGTGTGAGCATCTAGTTACGTTTGCATGAATTTGTAATATCTCTCTCTCTTTCTCTTCATCTCTCTCTTCATCTCTCTCTCTCTTCATCTCTCTCTCTCTTCATCTCTCTCTCTCTTCATCTCTCTCTCTTCATCCCTCTCTCTCTTCATCTCTCTCTCTCTTCATCCCTCTCTCTCTTCATCTCTCTCTCTTCATCTCTCTCTTCATCCCTCTCTCTCTTCATCTCTCTCTCTTCATCTCTCTCTTCATCCCTCTCTCTCTTCATCTCTCTCTCTTCATCTCTCTCTTCATCCCTCTCTCTCTTCATCTCTCTCTCTCTCTTCACCTCTCTCTCTCTTCATCTCTCTCTCTTCGTCTCTCTCTCTCTTCATCTCTCTCTCTTCATCTCTCTCTTCATCCCTCTCTCTCTTCATCTCTCTCTCTTCGTCTCTCTCTTCATCCCTCTCTCTCTTCATCCCTCTCTCTCTTCATCTCTCTCTCTTCATCTCTCTCTTCATCCCTCTCTCTCTTCACCTCTCTCTCTCTTCATCTCTCTCTCTTCGTCTCTCTCTTCATCCCTCTCTCTCTTCGTCTCTCTCTCTCTCTCTCTCTTCATCTCTCTCTCTTCATCTCTCTCTTCATCCCTCTCTCTCTTCATCTCTCTCTCTCTTCATCTCTCTCTCTCTTCATCTCTCTCTCTCTTCATCCCTCTCTCTCTTCATCTCTCTCTCTTCATCTCTCTCTCTCTCTTCATCTCTCTCTCTCTCTTCACCTCTCTCTCTCTTCACCTCTCTCTCTCTTCATCTCTCTCTCTTCGTCTCTCTCCCTCTTCATCTCCCCCTCTCTCTCTCTATTTGTATATGTATATATCTGCATTCACATGCACCTGTCTGTGTTCCCCTTCAGTGCCCAAACATGCAGTGGTCAAAACAGGTTGAATGTCCAGTCAGCCATGCCAAATTATTGTTATTAAAACTGACACACCCCGTCGCCTTCTCGACTTACAACCATTCACAAGAAACATTAACCTTGTTTATGTAACTGACCTCAAGAGGTCATAGGGACAAAGGTCATTGGCACCATCCATCTCTTCACACTGAATCAATATATAAATACTCAATACAGGATATGAAGTACAGACCTGTTGGATGGTTATCACTCCCTTGTTATTCCATATTCTTTTTCTTTATTCATATCTTTATTTGTTTCAGTTATTAAGCTGTGGCCATGCTGGAGCACCACGTGTGAAAATTTTGTAGGCGCAGGAGTGGCTGTGTGGTAAGTAGCTTGCTTACCAATCACATGGTTCCGGGTTCAGTCCCACTGCATGGCACCTTGGGCAAGTGTCTTCTACTATAGCCTCGGGCTGACCAAAAGCCTTGTGAGTGGATTTGATAGATGGAAATTGAAAGAAGCCCATCTTATATGTATATATATATATATATATATGTATATGTATGTGTGTGTATATGTTTGTGTGTCTGTGTTTGTCCCACCAACATCGCTTCCCAAGTGATGCTGGTGTGTTTACATCCCCATAACTTAGAGGTTTGGCAAAAGAGACTGATAGATTAAGTTCTAGGCTTACTAAGAATAAGCTCTGGGGTTGATTTGCTTGACTAAAGGCGGTGCTCCAGCATGGTCGCACTCAAATGACTGAAACAAGTAAAAGAGTAAAAGAGTAAAATGAATTGACCTCACTACTTATTTTGTTGTAAAACCTGGTACTTATTCTGTCAGTCTCTTTTGTTGAACTGATAAGTTACACAGGGATGTAAACACACCAACACCGGTTGTCAAGCTTGTGGTGGAGGACAAACACAGGTGCAAAAATGGTGCTGCATAAACACACCTGTGCCAGTGGCAGGTAAAAAGCACCCAGCACACTCTGATTAGTGGTTGGCATTAGGAAGGGCATCCAGCTATAGGAATCATGCCACAATAGACAAGTGGAGTCTGGATAGCTCCCTGCTAGCCAACTCCATGTCAAACTGTCCAACCCATGCCAGCATGGAAAGCAGACTTTAAATGATGATGATGATGTGGAGGAGGATAATATATATATATATATATATATATATATATAGTACAAAGTAAGATAGGGGTTATGAATGTAACCCACTATGGGATATCAGTTATCTAATATACTGCTGGTAAAGTACCCAAATACTAAATACATAAATGCTTTTAATTGCAATGCAATTAATTCATATAGTGTATTAAATGGGTGAAGGTAAAAGATATAATTTTACCGTAAATTCATAATACAAATAAGAAAATGGAGAAGCAAATTCATTTCCCTTCATTTTCTTATTTGTATATATACATATATGACAGACTTCTTTCAGTTTCTCTCCACCAAAACCACTGACAAGGCTTTGGTCAGTCTGAGGCTGTAGAAGAAGACACTTGCCCAAGGTGCCACACAGTGAGACTGAACCAGGAACCATGTGGTTGGGAAGCAAGCTTCTTACCACACAGTCATGCCTCTGCCTATTATTTAGGAACCAAAGTAAAAACTTCATGATTCCTATAGCTGGATGCCCTTCAGCTTTAAGTACCTCTCTTTTACCCATTTACTTGTTTCAGTCATTTGACTGTGGCCATGCTGGATCACCACCTTTAGTTGAGCAAATCGACCCCAGGACTTATTCTTTGTAAGCCTAGTACTTATTCTATCGGTCTCTTTTGCCGAACTGCAAACACACTAGCATCGGTTGTCAAGTGATGTTGGGGGGACAAACACTGACACACACACACATATATATACATATACATATATACATATATACGACGGGCTTCTTTCAGTTTCTGTCTACCAAATCCACTCACAAGGCCTTGGTTGGCCTGAGGCTATAATAGAAGACATTTGTCCAAGGAGCCATGCAGTGGGACTGAACCTGGAACCATGTGGTCCGTAAGCAAGTTTCTTACCACACAGCCACTCCTATGCCATCTTGTCAATGACTTTAATAATAATTTTTGATGTTGGCTTAATTGGTATTTGAATTCACACTGTAGAAGGATAACACTGAATACTGCAAAGCATTCTTTCCAACGATACCCAAAGCAATTTCTGCCAAAGAATTTGTTTTCCATTGTCTTTAATAATAATTTCTGATTTTAGCACAATGACAACAAATTTGAGGGGAGGGGTTAATCAATACTATTCACACTAGTGCTTAACCACTTGAATGGTACTTCTGTTTATCAGCTCTAGGGTGATGGAAGATGAAGTTGACCTTTGCAAGATTTGAACTCAGGATGTAGTGAGCCAGAAGATACGCTGCAAGGTATTTTTTTTACTAAAGCTCTAATGATTCTGCCAATCATTGTCATTCTTAATGATTTCAATATGATCATTTCAAATTTTGGCACAAGGCCTGCAATTTCATGGGGAGGGTGTATGTTGAGCACATCAACCCCGGTGCTCCACTGATCCTTATTTTATCAAACTCCGTAAGGATGAAAGCAAAGTTAACCTCAGCAGAATTTGAACTCAGAATGAAAAGATGGAGCAAATACCACAAAGCATTTTTCCAGTTGTACTAATGATTCTGTCAGATCACCACCTTAATTAACTTTGTTAATACTGATAACAAAAAAAATCTCTACTTGGTAGCACAACTAGCAGCCAAATTAGAAATAGCAGCTAAATTTTCCTCAAATCATATCCCTGTCGTTAAAAAAAAAAAAACGAAAAAAAAACAATACATTAGTTAAAATAGTCCTTGATACCCCCAAAAGGATGTGTTGTCAGAGCTGAAATACTTTTAATTATATGTTACCGAATTAAGATTGACCTACAGTTAAACAGCATCAACCAGTAATGACAGTGGCGTCTGTTGAACAGTTAGTCGCATAGAAAGTAATCTTTTATTTAGATTCCATTACAAACATAGAATCTTTGTCATCAGTGCTTTTCTCTGTTCAACACTTAATAAGACCAGCTGTTTATGTACACTGTGATTTTCCTAACATTAGTAGTATATTACTATATATAGTAATATACTACTATACATCCTGTTGAAAATAAAACTATGCTAAGTTTTCTTTACTAAACCCAATTTTATCTCTAAAAATTATTCATTGTCTGTTGTAATTTATTTTGAGTGCATTAACATTTTCTATTGAATATTTATGAAAACCTCAATGAAGCTAAATTAGATTTAAACTCTGATACTACGGTAAAAATCCTAGTTAGCCGAGTTCTTCCTTCTTCTATATTCAGTTTCTACAAACTATTGAAGTTGCATGGAATACGCCTATGGCTTTTGATTATTTATATTTAAGATTGTGATTCAAGATTAATTGAATTTCTTTTTTAAACTCCAGAACATTTTATAACACTCTGTCCAAATGTTAATTGAAAAATATCTCGAAAATTTAGTATTCTTTCTCAATACGAGTGATATAAAAAGTAATTCATACAAATTCATCTCTCCGAGGTAAAATTTATCTTGTTCTTTAGCTTAAGAATATTTTGAGAAGTTCAATTATAGTCTGGTATGATCTTGTAGCAAATTTAAGCAAATCTAAGCAAATGATGTTAAGTAGAAGACTGTATTGGTTTCAAATTCTCGCACAAGGCCAGAAATTTTGGAGGGGGTAATTAAGTTAATTACATTGACCCCAGTGTCCAACTAGCCTTTATTTTATCGATTCTGAAATGGTGAAAAGCAAACTCGACCTTGACAGAATTTGAACCCTCTCTCCCTAGGCAACTGTTTCCACCCTCACTCTTGTTAAATCTCACTCTCTTTCTCTTCCTCTCTTTTGATTCCTCTCTCTGGCTGAGTAACCATCGACCTCCTCTACAGCAAGACATCTGTTTCTTATTTCTTTATTGCCCACAAGGGGCTAAACATAGAGGGGACCAAACAAGGACGGACAAACGGATTAAGTCGATTAAATCGACCCCAGTGCATAAATGGTACTTAATTTATCAACCCCGAAAGGATGAAAGGCAAAGTCAACCTTGGCAGAATTTGAACTCAGAACATAACGGTAGATGAAATACTGCTAAGCATTTCGCCCGTCGCGTTAACGTTTCTGCCAGCTCACCGCCTTAAGACATCTGTTTCTGTCTCTCTGTCACACTATAATCTTTCATCATCTGACTCAAGATTCTGCCCCCCTTCCAAAGCTCCTTCCCCTCTCAAAGGCTTTTTGTCTTACAAAGTCACTTGGTGACCTCCACCATTGCAAGTGCCACTTAAAAAGTACTCGTTCCACACTATAAAGTGGCTGGCATTTGGAAGGGCATCCAGCTATAAAAACCATGCCAAAACTTACCTTTCCTATGTGAGTGCCACATAAAAAGCACTCTGACCACTTTACTAAGTGGCTGGTGTTAGAAAGGCCATCTAGTTGTAAAAACCATGTCAAAGCACACTCAGAAGCATGGCGCAGGGTCCTGCCTGGCCAGCTTCTGTCAAACCATCCAACCCATGCAAACATAGGAGGATGTTAATCAATGTCTTTTTTTTAACATAGAGATGGATGAAACGTCTCTAAGCATATTGATTGGTGTACTAATGATTCTGCCAGCTCACTGCCTTAAAGTAAAAGAATACCATCAAAACCCATTTAATTTATGCATTTTATGTAATTTATGCAAGAATAAAAAAAAAATTTAGATATGCATAAATTACATGAGTAGATCTTTTCCAGAATTTTTAAAGAAATTTTTTTTGTTTGAAAAAAGACGTACAAAATGTAAACGTTTGTACCAGAAGTTGACTCATTTAGTGTCAGAATAGGTTTTTTTCAGAAAAAATAAGGGCTTAAATATAATGAAGTTGACTTTTATTTATGCTGGATGGTATAATGCTTACTTTTTCTGCATAAATTTACTAAAACCATCAAATGGTTAACTACTTTTTGCAGCTTGACATTTATGCTGGTTATCACGGTCTGGGCCATATTATTATAAACGACACAAACACTTTGTAATTTAATAACTTTTAATGTGATACCTGTTAAACAGAAATTATTTTCATTAAAGGAAAATTTAATAAAATCTAATCATAAGGAAGTGAAATTAGGCTAAATATAACTAAATTGAAAACCTTTTTCTCCTGGCCATATCAGCAATTCTGAAAACTTTTGGGTGTGAGAGAGTATGGTAGCCCACTTGAAGCACTGTGTATTGTTTGTAAAGAATAAAAAGTTTTGAATGGTAAAACAATGCCCTATAATATAGACGATGGGCTATTAACACCTGTTGTAATTTAGTCATCCATAGTCTTATACGATATTTCGGAATAAAATTCCTTCTTCAAATATTCTTAGATGGAGTCGCTGCTATAAACGGTTTTCTAACGGCTATGAGTACAAGGTTTTTTAAACAAATTTTACCTGGAAAACTAACCTGTGTAAATTACACAGGTGCACAAATTACATAGGTTTTACAGTATATTAAGTGAACATCAGTGACATGAACTCATCTTGATGGATTTGATTTGTTTTTTTACCTTTTACTTGTATCAGTCATGCTAAGGTACCACCTTCGAGGTTGTAGTCAAATAATTCTTACCTCGGTACTTATTCTTTAAATCTTGTACTTATAGGTGCAGGAGTGGCTGTGTGGTAAGATGCTTGCTTCCCAGCCATGTGGTTCTGGGTTCAGTCCCACTGTGTGGCACCTTGGGCAAGTGTCTTCTACTATAGCCTTGGGCTGACGAAAACCTTGTGAGTGGATTTGGTAGACAGAAACTGAAAGAAGCCTGTCGTATATATATGTATGTATATCTATATGTGTGTCAGTGTTTGTCCCCCCCCATCACCAGTTGACAACCGGTGTTGGTGTGTTTACATCCCCATAACTTAGAGGTTCAGCAAAACAGACTGCTAGGATAAGTATGGGGCTTAAAAATTAAGAATTGAGGTTGATTCTTTTGACTAAAAAAACTCGAGACAGTGCCCCAGCATGGTCGCAGTCTAATGACGGAAACAAGTAAAAGATATTAGATAAAAGATTCTATCGATTTCTTTCACCGAACTGCTAAGTTATGTAGATGTAAACAAACCAACACCATTTATCAAGCAGTGGTGGGAAACAAATACAACACAAACACAGTCACACACACACACGGATATGTACACATACATAGATACACACATATATATATATGTGTATCTATATGGGCTTCTTTTAGTTTCCATCTACCAAATCCTACCCACAAAGAATTAGTTGGCATATGCCATAGTGGTTAAAAGCACAGGCTACTAACCCCAAGATTCTGAGTTCGATTCCAGACAGTAACATGAATAATAATAATAATAATAATAATAATAATAATAATAATAATAATAATAATGATAATAATAATAATAATAATAATAGTAACAATAATAATAATAATAACAACAAGAACAACAACATTGAAAAATACCTTAGGAATGAGAACCCAAGTTCAAAATCTCCCCAAGACCCCTGATGAAGGCTGGAGGGTATATCAGCCGAAACATGTTAACAACAAACAAGATGAGGACAAATATTTGTCAAATGTAAATAATGTGGAAGACACTTGTCCAAAGTGTCACTCAGTGGGACAGAACCTAAGACCATATGGTCAGGAAGTAAGCTTCTTACCCACCCCTCACAGCCACACCTGTACATATTGTGGTTAGTGTATTAGTTTATTGAATATATTCCTCTCTACCAGTCTTTAGGCATGCCTATTCATTGTCTGTAGCAGCAGCTAACATGATAATAGAAGAAACAGCAGTGGTATTACATCAACTATTTAATTAACGTTTAGCACCAAGTTATATTAACAGGTATATCCAGTCACTTGTTTAGCTATGACACAGGCAGCAGACTCTGTTTTGTGTACAATCACTACAGCAACAAACTTGCATCTTCCAAAATTTCAAAATACCTGCTTTTTCCCCAGCAGCTCAGATGCTGACATGCGAAGGCAGCAGCTTCCAGCTCAGTTGTGGTGACACATCAGCTACAACTATGGAATAAGCTATTACGATGTACTGCTCAGCGGTGATACAACATGTGTAAATACACTTCTACTGCTGCTTCATCATTTGCATGTACATATACATGTATACATATGCATATACACGATGCATATATATATATATATATACGTGATGCATATATGCCATTTGAATATGGCTATCCCAAAAGGGTTATCATTATATATATATATTTATATATATATATATGTATATATACATATGTATATATGCATATATGCATATATATATATTCAATATATATATGCATATATATTCAATAAGACAATCAAAGCTTCATTTCATTTTACTATATATACTATTTATACTATATATTCTATATTCAACATTAATATTATAAAGAATATTAATTAAACCTAAAGAAACAGACAGAGTTGGAATTCCTTTGAATAATATATATCCCTCTATACACAATCATACAAAGCCTTTATATAAATATATATATATAATATATATATATATATATATATATATATATATATATATATATATATATAAATGTATGTATGTATGTACGTATGTATTTATATATACATATATGTATATATATTTATGTATGCTTCTGGGTTCAGTTCCACTGCATGACACCTTCGGCAAGTGTCTTCTACTATAGCTTCGGCCCAACCAAAGCTTTGTGAGTGGATTTGGTAGACAGAAATTGAAAGAAGCCTGCTGTATATATGTGTGTTTGTGTCTGTTTGTTCCCCCACCATTGGTTGATAACTGATATTGGTGTATTTACATCCCTGTAACTTGGGGGTTTGACAAAAGAGAGTGATAGAATAAGTACAAGGTTTACAAAGAATAAATCCTGGGATTGCTTTTTCAACTACAACTCAAGGTAGTGCTCCAGCATGGCTTCAGTCATATGACTGAAACAAGTAAAAAAATAAAAAATAAAAGTGTGTGTATATCATCATCATCGTTTAACGTCCGCTTTCCATGCTAGCATGGGTTGG
>NC_042999.1:16142341-16157341 GCF_006345805.1 Octopus sinensis
CACATTGAAATTTGAAGCCTTTTTATATTTAACAATAATTTCGCTGTCTACCAGGCTTGTCTCTGCCAAATTAATTTATTGACGAGAAGGGAATATATATTCTCTGTCTGTGATTTTAACAAAATAGAACAATTTTATCCATTATTCTTCATTTCGTTATCTGGTCAAATTTCTCTCTAAAATTTCTATTAATTTGTAAACTTCCTTTCTGATATATTTTACAATGTAATGTTCTGTAAAAACTGTGTGAATGAAGAAAAAAGAACATAACTGAATATTCTTTTATTTTGCTACTGGCCAAATTATTGAAAAAAAAAGAAGAATGGTTTTCAAATTTCAAAATATTTGATATTTTTTACCCTTTCAATACTTTAAATTTGTTTGCTATAAATTTTTCCTACAAGGGTGGTTAAAAGTACACTCTGCTTCTCAAACACATGGTTCTGGGTTCAGTTCCACTGTGTGACACTCTGGGTAACTGTCTTGTGCAATGGCCTTGGGCTGTCCCAAAACCTTGTGAGTGGATTTGGTAGATGGAAACTGAAAAAGCCCATCATATAAATATATATATGTATATATATATATATATATATATATATATATATATATATATATATATTATATATATATAGATACATACAAACAGAGTGCAATGGGTAAATTATCGCCAATTTATATTTTTTATTTTGTGCATGCACATTGTTTGTTTTTGATTTTGTTGACTACATAGTAAAGTAGGGTCAGTTGGGCACCATCAATGAGAAAAACAGCACCATGACGCAATTCAATCTGCCAGAAATTTGGAAGTAATATGCTGTACTGCTTGACATTCATGCCGGAAGCTCCAATACAAATGCTGGAATACGAGCATGTACCAATACGAACATGCACCAAGAGTGATAAAAATCAAACATTCAGTAAACATCATGGCGTTTAGAATGATCACTAGTGATGACGACATTATGTCTCCATTCATCTTCCCACATGTCCTCAGACTCAACAAAGAGGCATACATCAAGTGCCTGGAGGAGGTAGTGCTGTTCTGGGTCAAAAGGGTAGCTGCTGGGTCAAGAAGGTGGCAGCTCGATTCAATGAAACATGATCTTAGTCTTGTAAACTATATGATGACCTCACAACTCCTGGTGCCACAAAAACACACACATTACACTCTGTAAAATTACTGGCATTATGCCAAAATAGACACTGGAGCATGATGTAGTCTTTGAACCTGTCAGACTAAGTCAAGCTTTCTGACCCATTCCAGCATGGAAGACAGATATTAAAAGATAATGATGACAATGATGGTGCTGACAACGATGATGATGATAATGATAATGATCTTGTAAGATGTGACCTCTAGCTGTATTTTCATCCTCCCAATCTAAAAAAAAACCCCGTTGTTTACATTATTTACATTTGATGGATATTTGTCCTCATCTTGTTTGTTGTTAATACAACATTTCAGCTCATGTACTCTCCGGCCTTCATCAGGTGTCTTGGGGAAATTTCGAACTAGGTTCTCATTCTTAAGGTATTTTTCGATATTATTATTATTATTATTATTATTATTATTATTATTATTATTATTATCATTATTATTATTCAGGTCACTGCCGGGAATCGAACTTGAAATCTTGGGGTTAGTAGCCTGTGCTCTTAACCACTATGCCATATAATAATAATAATAATAATATAATAATAATAATAATAATAATAATAATAATAATAATAATAATAATAATAACAAGAACAAGAACAACAACAATAATAATAATAACAACATCAGAAAAATACCTTGGGAATGTAAACCTAGGTTTGAAATTCCCCCAGGACACCTGATGAAGGCTAGACAGAACATTAGCCAACACAACAAATGAGATGAAGACAAATATCCATCAAATGTAAATAATGTAAAGAATATACATAATTCCTCATCTTTCAAAGATAGAACCGTATTAATGAAAACAAACAAAAAAAAACTGTGATGATGCCTTTGCACTGTGACAATTTCATCATCTCACTCTTGCCTTCTATTCCGACTTAGATAATAACACCCAACATCATTGAAATTACAACTATTTGAAGTATCTTCCAAGTAATGGTAATACATAAGTACTATGTAATACCAATCCCAAACTGATTTGATTATTAACCTTACCTTTTGTGTTCCTGTCTATAGTATGTTGCGATCACGCAAGGTTTGAATACATAGCTTTTTATTTATAATATAAGATTTTAAGGTAATCATCCATTCTATCACAAAAGATGTTATTAAACTCATTTCATTGAAGCCAGCTCTGTTGTTATTGACATCTACAAAGAGCCTTCTGATATAGCATTCACAGAATGTAATAAGCACCATGATACCATTTTGCCTATAATTCAAAACTTTCCCTATCGTGACACTGGAATTTTCATTTTGATATACCATACATGTCCAATTAATCTTTGCTTCACTCTCCCACATGCCATCGGAATTCCTTGAATTTTCGTCTTTAAAAGTCGTCCTGTTTCAGCTATGTGTATGTGTGGTTAAGACGCTTGCTTTGTGACCAAGTGGTTTGAGGTTCAATCCCACTGTATGACCTTTTGGGCAAGTGTCATCTACTATGTCCCTGACACGACCAGTGCCTTGCAAGCAAATTTGATAGATGAAAATTGTGTGGAGGTCCATTGCATATCATCATCATCACCATCATCATCAACATTATCATCATTATCATCATCATCATCATCATCATCATCATCATCATCATCATCATCTTCATCTTCATCATCTTCATCTTCGTCTTCATCATCTTCTTCTCCATCTTCTTCATCATCATCATCTTCTTCTTCATCATCACCACCACCACTTTTGTCTTTTACGTATTTCAGTCATCAGACTGCGACCATGCTGGGGCACCGCCTTCAATTTTTAGTCGAATGAATCAACCCCAGTACTTATTCTATTGGTTTCTTTTGCTGAACTGCTAAGTTACAGGTATGTAAACACACCCACGCTGGTTTCAAGTGGTAATGGGGGTGGGGTACAAACATAGACACAAATACATAAATATATACTTTTTTCATATGTATACATACATACATCTTTTGTATCAAATGTATTTAGCATTTTTTGTATATTAACTTGCCTAACGTGCTTGTCCTTACATTTACTCCTATATATATATATATATATATATATATATATATATAGGTGCAGGAGTGGCTGCGTGGTAAGTAGCTTGCTTACCAACCACATGGTTCTGGGTTCAGTCCCACTGCGTGGCACCTTGGGCAAGTGTCTTCTACTATAGCCTCGGGCTGACCAAAGCCTTGTGAATGGATTTGGTAGACGGAAACTGAAAGAAGCCTGTCGTATATATGTATATATATATGTGTGTATATGCTTGACAACTGATGCTGGTGTGTTTATGTCCCCGTCACTTAGCGGTTCGGCATAAGAGACCGATAGAATAAGTACTAGGCTTACAAAGAATAAGTCCCTGGGTCGAGTTGCTCGACTAAAGGCGGTGCTCCAGCATGGCCGCAGTCAAATGACTGAAACAAGTAAAAGAGTAAAAGAGAGTAATATATAGACATTTAAGAAAAATTATATTAACGTGTCCTACTTGTTAAAATTCCATTTATTTATTTGTGCAGCTGAAGATAGCACTGCATTTAAATTGATGACTACTTGATATCCTGTTGCTTATTTTGATATATATATACATATATGACAGGCTTTTTAAAATTTCTCTCTACCAAATTCACTCACAAGTCTTTGGTTGGCCTGAGGCTATAGTAGAAGGCACTTGCCTGAGGTACCATGCTTCTTAGCACACAACCACTCCTTCACCTATATGCACTATATTACAGTAGAATGAACAGTCATTGGTTCCAATTTTATATCTGATCATATTTAGAAATTTTAGTACCAAGAGTTAGTATAATCTTTAATATAGAAAACCCATCTTTAATAGTTGAATGAATAGGTTTAGTGCAGAGATGTATCTAGAGTGTAAACCACCTGGAGCAGCTCTTGAGTTTTGCTTCCCACTGTATAGGCTTTTAAAACAAACTGAAAAGGGCCACCATTGTAAAAATGTAACCCAGGGTAGACTGTCCCACTCCCATCCCACCCAGCTATATGTTATGGGTTCAGTTGTCATAAAGAAAGGTAGGTGGGTCTATGGATATATTCCTTATCTCTGAATTATGTTTTTCCAGTGGTTATGATATCATGCAGAGTCTACATTAGTTGTGTGTCTTGAAGTAAATATAAGATACCACTATTGGGTGCTGAAATCTTCCCATTTTTAAGGTATCGTGAAAGATCTGGTTGGAGGCCCAATCTTCCGAGTTCTTTTACAAAGTGTAGAAAAACTGAAGGACTGCTACAAGAAGTGTGTGAATCATCATCATCCTCATCTTCATCATCATCATCATCATCCTCATCTTCATCATCATCATCAATCATCATCGTTTTACATCTGCTTTCTATGCTGGCATAGGTTGGACGATTTTGACTGAGGACTGGTGAGCCAGAGGCTGCACCAGGCTCAATCTGATCTGGTAAAGTTTCTACAGCTGGATGCTCTTCCTAATGCCAACCACTCCGAGAATGTAAGGGGTGCTTTTTACATGCCACTGGCACGAGGCCCAGTCAGGCAGTCCTGGCAACGACCACGCCCAAAATGTTACCCAAAATGGTGCTGGTAAAGCGACGTTGGCAACGATCACGCTCAAATGGTGCTTTTCACATGTCACTGGCACAGGGTCAATCTGTGGCCCTGACAACGATCACGCCAGGTCTCTTTTGCTGAACTGCTAAGTTACAGGGATGTGAACACACCAGCATCAGTTGTCAAGCGATATTGGGGGGACAAACACACACACAAACATATACACACACATTCATACATATACATATATATATACACACATATATACAACGGGCTTCTTTCAGTTTCCATCTCCCAAATCCACTCACAAGGCTTTGGTCAGCCCAAGGCTATAGTAGAAGACACTTGCCCAAGGTGCCACACAGTGGGACTGAACCCGGAACCATGTAGTTCGTAAGTAAGCTACTTACCACACAGCCTCTCTTATGCCTGTATATCTTCATTTACAGATGATATTATCTGGATCAGAGTCTAGGAGTTCATTACTCTTTGACGTGAATCTGCTCCTACCAGCTAAGAAGGCATTCTACTTGAAAACAGGTAAGGGATGACTACAGGACGATCATCTAACTAGAAAAATCTACCTGAACGAATTCTGTCTGACCCATGCAAGCGTGGAAAAACAGACACTAATTTGACAATGAGGATAGATTTAAATCCCTATATGGGGCATTCAATAAAATTACATTTTTAGTAGCACTTAGATTTGTCTCTTGAACCATTAGCTGTTAAACTATAAAATCTAACTGTTGATTAGAAGTGTTGATTTATGTGCATTTGTGATAGTTTCTGTGCAGAACGAAATCTAAATAAAGCTTCATATTGCTTTGAGAATATTTATTTTTGCTGTAGTTTTTGAAAATTTTTGTTAAATCCCAAAAGGCTTTTATTGTATGATTCAAACTCCAACCCTGAGGTAATTCATTAATCATACATCTCTGTATAATGGATGCCCTACGAAGTGGATTAATCAGTTAAAATATGCAAAGCCAGTAATGGTACTAATTTTTGTTTCAGACTGATTGAATTAATACTAATTGTTACTGCGCAAGAGAGTAATTAAATTTGTCAGGTAACTTTGTGTGATCCGAACTTTTTACCAGAAATTACTCGCATTAGTTCATAGCAACATGGAATATTCTCAAGAATTAATGTATTTACTAGATTTAATGTAGTCAAGGAATTTGTTGGCAAGAAAACAAATAAATCCTAGGTGATACTTTATGTCAATAAATGTAAAGTATAACCTCCATCAATGACACTCTTAATGTAACTATTGTCAATCACGATTTCAAACTGTGTTTGGAAGATTCAATCCCGTTTTAAAAGTCAGATATAGATTTATCCTCAAGTGCAAACCCCAACATTTTAAATTGAAATATTAAAGCAATTTTCTTTTGAATGAAGCCGAAGGCAGGTGATATAAAATGAAAGCCCACTTGAAAACCTCTGAAGTATAATAAATCATACCTACTGAAGCGACATTGATAGATGGAAATCCATGTGACATATTTTGTAAACTTGCTTATCAAAAGAAAGACAGTATTTATTGTGTGGTTAGTGATATAGCTAGCATCGTATCTGATATACCATAATTCAGAAATTGTATTGTGAACACTGTAAAATCTTATCAGTTTATTACACAGCATTTCTACTTCCCATCATATGTGATAGATGGGAATATTTAAATAAGGAATACATTGTGATAACATAAATTTTACATAAAGCTTTGTAGTTTAAATATACGATGTCTTATTCAACTGGTATAGGTTCAATGGGGCATCACAATACAAGTTAGTTTTATTCTTAGTTAAGAGACTTGAGAGACTATGTTTTACTCAATACACACAACACACACACACACACACACACACATATGTACACATGTGTACGTGCTCAGACAGACACGTATGTTGTCATGTACATGAACCCACACATATGCCTGCATTTTGTGTATATAAGTGTATATCTGTATACATACACAGCTTTTATAGGTGTATTACTTTTTTTCCACTTGTTTCAGTCAATAGACTGGCCAAGCTGGGGCACCACTTTGAAACATTTTTAGTTGAATGAACCAACCCCAGTGTTTTTATTTAATTTTTTTCAAGCCTAGTACTTATTCAGTTGTTCTCTATTGCCAAACTGCGAAGTCACTTGGATGTAAACACACCAACATGGGTTATCAAGTGGTTGTCAATATGAACATTTCAGAGTGTTTACTACACTCACGGAGTGGTTGGCGTTAGGAAGGGCATCCAGCTGTAGAAACACTGCCAGATAAGACCGGAGCCTGGTGCAGCCTTCTGGCTTCCCAGATCCCTAGTCGAACCGTCCAACCCATGCTAGCATGGAGAACGGACGTTAAACGATGATGATGATGATGATAGGTGTCAATCTGAGAACAGTGCATGTACCGAAAGGGATAAAAATCAAACATATGGTCAATATCATGGTGTTTGTTTAGATCGCTAGTGATGGTGATGTTATGCTTCCATTCATCTTCCTACATGGCCTCAGATTCAATATGGAGGCCTACATCAAGTGCTTAGAGGAAGCAGTGTTGCCCTGGGTCAAGAGGGTGGTTGCTAAAGGACCATATGCTTAGCAACAAGACTCTGCATCATGTCACACTATCAGGTGAACCCAGTCATGTATGTCAGACAATTTATGCAACCACATCATCCCTAACATCTGACCGCTTAATTTCCCACATTGCAACCTCCTTGATTATTATGTTTGTGGCACAGTTGAGCGAGAGACCAACAAAACTCCTTGTAACACCAAAGATGTACTGAAGGCAAGGATTATGGCAGCATTCACCAACTTAAACAAGGAGATTATCTAGGAGAGTTGCAGAAGATTCCAAAGTTGTCTGGAGGCTGTGGTTGAAGCCAATGACGATTTTATTGAATAAATTTATTCTTTAGTATTTCAAGATATTTTTTATGTAATTTTGGTAAAAATATCTGTTAAAATGAGATGTCAGTGTTATTTTCATTTTTGCATAATTTAGATGACAGCTTATTCATCACACCCTGTATCATCATCATCATTGCTCTACATCCACTTTCCATGCTGGCATGGGTTGGACAGTTTGACAGAGGGCTGGTGAACCAGAGGCTGCACCAGGCCCAATCTGTAGAAACTTTCAAAGTTTCTACAGCTGGATGCCCTTCCTAATGCCAACCACACCAAGAGTGTAGTGGGTGCTTTTATTTGCCACTGACACAAGGGCCAGTCAGGCAGTTCTGGCAACGACCATTCTCAAAGGTGTTTTTACATGCTACATGCATGGGAGCCAGTCCGGTGGCACTGGCAATGACCATGCTTGAATGCTGTCTTTATTTTTATATATATATATGTATGCATGTACATATGTATGTACGTACGTTGGTACGTATGTATGTATGTATGTATGTATGTATGTATGTATGTATGTATGTATGTAAGTACACATATGTGACCGCATGTGTATCGTTGGCGATTTTCTTTCTCCGTCTTCCCTTCCTTGGACCTTTCCTTTTTCTATGTTTCTGATGAAGATCTCCACTCAAAACATTAAATCCTCCTTCTTTCTTTCCTTTCCTGAGTGTTCAATAACACTATACTTGTTCCACGTCCTCGCATTGTTGTGTTTTCTCCTTGTGTTTTCATGTTTGGATTAACTATACATACAACAAACAGTTTTTCTCAACTATCTCCACTCATGAAGCTTTGGCTAGTTGAAGGCTATAGCAAGAGACACTTGTTCAAGGTGACATGCTGTGGAGCTGAACCTAGAACCATGTTGATGGGAAGCAAACTTCTTACTGCACAGCCACACCTGTAGATAATCTTATTTCTGATTACCTGATATTTATGATACAGAGAATTATGCCCAGTCTAAGGTGGTTCCCTCAGATTCTAATGTTAGAGGAAATGAACAAGCTTTATAGAACTTGATGTGTTTTAAGTCATATATATTTCTATAAAAATGTTTGGTTACACACTGTTCTATATGGGAGCAGACCTGAAAAGGAAAGATTGTTTACCAAATATATTAGTGAAAAATGATATGGCGATAAAATATTTAGAATTCTGAAACAATGTCTCCATACAAATCAAAATGTCACAGAAGTGTGTTTTGAAAGAATGTGAGCATATTATTTTTCAAAGATAATAAAACAGAAGTAGGGTGCTAATGTCACTCCATGACATTGTTGAAAGACATGAATATTGTAAATTCAAACAATTTGCTCTCATAGAACCAACAATCCTTAATTCTCAGTGCCATTCTGTATGGAGCTAACTTCTATTTGATGTTCTCTTAAAATTTTGTAACTTATTACCGTAAATACTTGAGTATAGTCCACCCTTGAGTATAATACACAGGGGATTTTTAGGGAACTGTAACTCTGAAAAACCTAGACCTTGTGTATAATACACACCCCTTCTCTAACTTGAGTCAAGGAGGTCTATATAACGTCCTTGGTTTGTAAAAATGTATACGGTAACGTACTTTATTATTATTGTATACTAGCAGTATTGCCCTGCGTTGCTCAGACTTGTTTTGACCCTTTAGAATAGAAATATTTGAAAAGTAAAAATTTTGCATTATGTAGCTTGTTATTCTCTTTAAGTGAACATTTTTCTGGTTGAAATACACTAAAAAATGGCGACAGAGCAGTAAAAAAAATCGTAAAAAATAGGGATCTTTTACACCTTTTTGATGTAAATACACCTTTTTTGATACACCTTTTTGATGTAAATAATTTTTGGTCTTAACATGGTTCGATTTGAATTTTATCTTCTACGGAATGAAGAGCAAGCCTTCTTCGATCATAGTCTCACTTTTGGTCAACTTGCTCTGCAAGGTCTCGGAGGAGATAATGTTAGTTGAAGGCTACCAATCCTGCCACACACAGACAACTTCAGCTTTATATATATAGATATAACATTATGCAAATGTGTAGCATTTTCGTGCATTTTGTTTGCAGAAAATAAAGAAATAACAGTCATAATGTTTAATAAATGTTGCTTACGGCAAGTTATGGATGATTCTTTTATGACTTCATTGCTTTCAGGCTTAGCTTAAGGTATTTTCGCACCTGACATCACAAAATGCATCTGAATAAACATTGCCGGACAGCAAATAGAGACTTGGACATTGCATAGAAAATGATTTTCATTTTTAACCTCGTATATAGTTTGTACTAGGGAATTTGACCTTTAAATTTTGGGAAAAGAATGCGGATTATACTCGAGGATTTATGGTACTTATCTTGAACTGTGTCAGTGAACAGGTTACTGTTTGTGTGAAGAAACTTTTGACACCAAATGATAAACGATTAAGGGATGTTAAGGCCTTCTTTTATCTTTGTGTATCTTTTACTTCTTCCAGTCATTAGACTGCGGCCATGCTGGGGCACAGCTTTAAAGAATTTTGGTTGAACAAATTGACCCCAGGAATCATTATTTATTTAAGTGTGGGATTTATTCTATTGATTTCTTTCATTCACCGAATTGCTAAGTTACAGGGATGTAAACACACCAACACTGGTTGGCAAGTGGTGGTGGTAGTGGTGGGGACAAGCACAAACACACACACACACACACACACAAATACATACACATATACATACATGTATATATATGTATATGTGTATGAATGAGTGTGTGTGTATATATATATATGTATATATATATATATGTATATAATTAATTAATAAGGGTGAGAGAATTAGATACTAATTTAATAGTATATCTATTCAACACCAAGTGGCCTAGTGCTCCGAGAAACCTGGATTATTATAAATTTTATAACATATTATATATTTTTACAAATAAATATAAGAGAGTGGTCACTATATGGCTCACTCTAGCACCAGTTAATCCAAAAGGTTTCAACCACGAAAATACATGTTTCCCATGAAGTCAGTACGATTGTTAGCTCACACGGACAGGGCAAATAAAAAATACAAAAATACAGATTATTTTGGGACAATTGTTTCGCTATTAATGAATTAAATGTAATTTTACTTACAAAAAAATCCATTTGTAGCTCGTCAGCCAAAACTATCTGGATGAATCCACTCAATCACACGCCAGATTTTACCATAACGATAAATACGCGTGTGGTTCAATTGATTACATCCGACGTTAGTATATATATATATATAACTTTATAGATAAAAGGGTAAGAATTATCAAATAGCATTTTACCAGTGGCCAGCATGTGTAATAAGAGTCAGAAGACATAAATACTTTTGTATATAATAGTGTATATTTCATACAATATTATACATACATACATACATACATACATACATACATACATACATACATACGTACATACATACATACATACATACATACATAATACACACACACACATAAATATATATATATATATATATAATGCAATGAGCTTCTTTCAGTTTCTGTCTACCAAATCCTTTTGCAAGGCTGTGGTCGGCACAAAGCTATAGTTGTAGAGACTTGCCCAAGGTGCCAGTCAGAGAGACTGAACCCAGAACAATGTGTTTGGGAAGAAAACTTTTAACCACACACTCACACGTGCTTCTTTTGTGTATTTTTAAATGGCTAATATGCATTTGTAATTGCTTTAGTTTCAACAGGGGTCTCAGATCAAATCCTTTGCAGGACAAATCTCTCTCTATATAAAGCTGAAATTGTCTGAAATTGTCTGAAATTGAGAGTATGATAGAAGAAGGCTTGCTCTTCCTTCCGTAGAAGAAAAAATTCAAATCGGACCATGTTAACACCAAAAATTATTTACATCAAAAAGGTGCTTTTTTTTCTACGAAAATCTCTATTTTTTACGACTTTTTGACTGCTGTGTCACCATTTTTCAGTGTATTTCAACCAGAAAAATGTTCACTTAAGGAGAATAACAAGCTACATAATGCAAAATTTTTACTTTTCAAAAATTCCAATTCTAAAGGGTCGAAAAGAAAACAAGCCCGAGCGACGCTGGGCTATACTGCTAGTAAATCTATAAATCTCTTCCACTGATTCTTTATCTAATATGCAATAGTCTTGCTAATTCTTGAGACTTATTACTTCCTGAATAATTTCAAAGCCTGTGTCAACTCTTATAACTCCATGCATAATTGATAAGGCCAGTTATCTTGATGTAATCCATTTCTGCAAACAGAAATGTTGAATATTACACAGCAGTTTGTTCCATTAAAAAAGCATATGCTTCCCTTAACAAAAGCTTTCTGTTCCGATCTTGTTCCTTTTCAAAATAATGTAGAGCAATTCTGAATTGATTGTATTTATGTGACCAGACATATGTAGTATGGTAGCTAGAGCCAGGAAAAGATGATGGTTTAAGAACTGCTTAGATATCTTACTGGATGAAGAAAATGGTAATCTAAGAAAATTCTGAGAATTTCAAAGATTAACCTTCTGACCCATGATTTCTAAGAAACATTATCTTGTGAGCGGAGCATTAAATTTACTAATCTAATGCACTTGATGTGTATATGCGTGTGAGTATTTGTATGTGTGTGTGTGTGTGAGTGTGTGTGGGTGTGCTTGTTTGTGTACGTGTGTGCACTTGTGTAGGTGTATGTGTGTGTGCTTGTATATATATGTGTGTGTGTGTGTGTGCTTGTTTGTGTGTGTGTGTGTGTGTGTATGCTTGTTTGTGTGTGGGTGTGTATGTGTGTGCATGTGTGTGTGCATGTGTGTGTGTGTGTGCATGTGTGTGTGCTTGTTTGTGTGTGTGTGAGTGTGTTTGTGTATGCTTGTGTATGTGTGTGCGTGCATGTGTGTGTGTATGTGTGCATGTGTTTATGTATGTGTGTGCGTGCTCATGTGTGAGTGCAAGTGAGCAAATGCTATGCGCTGGCCACAGTCTCTTCCTCCCGACTAATAACTATGACAAGACATAAAAGAAATGACACAAAAGGAATTCAGACAGACATCCTTGCTTTCTGCAATAAAATCTTGCTTTCTGTATCCAAAACTCAGACTTTATTATAAGGTTAGCGTAATGACTGGTATACATGATAACTTGAAAGAATTCCACTGAATCCTCAAGTTTTGCATCAAAGTTTTGCAGAAGAATGAACTGATTCCGATCTGCAGGATCAGTAACATTATTTTGCAAGAAAATTTCAGCATAAGTTTGTTGAAAACAAACCTCTCTCACACTGTTTCTCTCTCCTATCACTTCTTATTCACAAATGAAACTCATGTCGTTCTGTGTTCCTTATCAGTTGCAGCCAGTTACTTTTCTTTTAACTTGGAGAATGTAAAACTCATCTGTATTACAATAATTTCTTTCCAACCAACTTCTCCTTGAAGAAGGTCTTATCTAAACATTGGATTTTCACACCTCATAGCAAATTCATTGTATTCTTTTTATTGCTTTTACAATATATATTATGCACCACAAATATTCAAATTTGACTTAACACTAATACAATTATCTAATTTACAACTGTGTTATATAGAAACTGACCTTTGGTATTGATTGTAGAAAAATTTGGGTCAATCTTCTCTGATGAGAAACCATGAAACAGTGTTCTAGGAGACTCTCTCCGTCGCTTTTATACTTGTGCTTACATTTTTTATCAACCCCACAGTGAAGCTTTCTAATATTAAAATTTACTTTGTTTTTATTTCAGGACTTTTGTTTTATGGTTTGTTGCATATGTGTATGTATTTAAACATACATACATATATAAATACAAATTTATATATGTGCATGAGTGTGTGTATACACGTATATGTATAAAAAAAACACATATACACATAATCATACATACACATACATACATAAACATACATGAACATATACATATATATATACACGCATACATGAACATATATATATAATATATATATATATATATATACATATATATATATATATATATATACATATATATATATATATATATATATATAAGAAGGTTTGGAGGTGATATCTCTCTCCACACCTACACACTCAATAATACTATAAAAAGAGATGAATCCCCTCAAAAAATTCAAATCTGAAGAATCTACAAGAGTAGATGCAAGTGCTAATATCTGATTTACAAAAACATGTGACATATTAATAAAAATCTGTAAATATACAACCAACCAGATTTCTGAGTACCTTATTTTTTCTAATATATATATCTATATATATATACTTGTATCTATATATATATGTACATACATACATACGTGTGTGTGTGTGTGTGTGTTGGGGAGTACATGTTTTGGTGACCACATGTGTTTATATTTCCTGGTGTCAATCAGTGTATCCAAGTACAACATTCATGTAAAAACAACATATTTTGTTGATTTTATAAACAAGGATCAGCAAAGAAGTTAGTGGTATCCATAGGCGCAGAAGTGGCTTTATGGTAAGTAGTTTGCTTACCAACCACATGGTTCCAGGCTCAGTCCAACTGCATGGCACCTTGGGCAAGTGTCTTTTACTTTCGCCTCAGGATGACCAAAGCCTTGTGAGCAGATTTGGTAGATGGAAACTGAAAGAAGACCTTCATATATATATATGTGTGTGTGTGTGTGTGTGTGTGTGTCTGTGTTTGTCCCCCACCATCGCTTGACAACCGATGTTAGTGTGTTCACATCCCCGTAACTTAGCAGTTCGGCAAAAGACACTGATAGAATAAGTACTAGGCTTACAAAGAATAAGTCCTGGGGTCGATTTGTTCGACTAAAGGCTGTGCGCTCCAGCATGGCCGCAGTCAAATGACTGAAACAAGTAAAAGAAAAAAAGAAAAAAGAAGAAAAAAGAAATATATACACATATACACATGTATGCGTGTGTGTCTTTTTGTCAGTGTTTGTCCCCCACTGCTGCTTGGCAATCAGTGTCAGTGTGTTCACATCCCTATAACTTAGCACTTCATCAAAAGAAACTGCTAGAATATGTACTAGGCTTTTAAAGAAATAAGTACTGGCGTTGATTCATTCGGCTAAAAGTTCTTCAAGGTGCTGCCCCAGCATGGCCGCAGTCTAATGACTCAGACAAGTGAAAGATAAAAGATAAACACTATATATGTATTTTGATATATAGTTTCATGTATATATGTATGTATGTATATAGTCATATATATATATATATATATATATATATATATATGTATGTATATATATATATATATATATATATTTCCATTGATCGAATCAGAATCGAAATCGATCAATGGAAATTGCAGCTGAGATACCAGTGCCGGTGGCACGTAAATAGCACCCACTACACTCATGGAGTGGTTGGCGTTAGGAAGGGCATCCAGCTGTAGAAACACTGCCAGATCAGACTGGAGCCTGGTGCAGCCTTCTGGCTTCCCAGACCCCA
>NC_042999.1:16162341-16174841 GCF_006345805.1 Octopus sinensis
TTACACCTCCACCATTCCACCACCACCACCACAGAGCAGAAGACCAAGAGAAGTGGTCAAATCTGGTTGCCACACCTCATCATCATCATCATCATCATTATCATCATCTTAATCATCATCATCATCATCATTTAACGTCTGCTTTTTAATTTTTCTGTGGGTCGAACAGACTTTGAGGAGGCAAATTTTTTTATGGCCAGATTCCTGTTCCTGCCATCAACCTTCACCTGTTTCAAAGCAAAGTAATATGTCACCTTGACCAGACATGATTTTCACAGAAGACTAGAGACAAACAGCATGGCTTCTACTATGATGATGCTCATTTGCAATCATCTCATAATATCAAGGCAAGTGTGTGTATACACCACACACACACATACACACACACTCACACACACACATACATACACACACATAGATGCAGATTCTTCTACTTGTTTCAGAAATTTAACTGCGGCCATGCTGGAGCACCGCCTTGAAGGGTTTTAGTTGAACAAATCGACTGCAGGACTTATTTTTTCAACCCCTAGTACATATTCTATTGGTCTCTTTGGACAAACTGCTAAGTTACGGGGATGTAAACACACCAACACTGGTTGCCAAGCAGTGATGGAGGCACAGACAAACACAGATACAAAGACACACACACATTAATATATACATACACACACACATACACAATCACATATATAGAAGAAGAATGTCTATAATTATGAACAAGTCACAATTATAACTAAGAGGATCTCAAAACCCTTACATGTTTAGAAATAGCAGTCAAAACTGCTATAAAGCCATGTACAGGAATATTCCCCTGACGAGACGAATGGATCCCATAATAGAACCCTAATGTTGAAATTGCTGTAGGGAATTAACCAGTTATTTTCAAGTTGTGGATTCTATTTGTCATGTCCCTGTAGACAGTTTTTATCGTGAAGAGAAATAATATGAGTGGTTTAAATGGCTTTGTAGTGGTTTTGACTGCTATTTATAAACATGTAGGGGTTTTTGAAACCCACTTAGTTATTATTGTGACTTGTTTGTAATTATAAACATTTTTCTTCTATGTATTTTATGTTTGGACATTGACATATTTATAAATAATTATTAATTCTTCATAATATATCCTCCATAATGTATTTTTACATTACTTTTTAAAGATATATATATTAACCTTGATATATATTTCTTTACTACTCACAAGGGGCTAGACACAGAGGGGACTAACAAGGACAGACAAAGGGATTAAGTCGATTATATCGACCCCAGTGCATAAATGGTACTTAATTTAACCACCCCGAGAGGATGAAAGGTAAAGTCGACCTTGGCGGAATTTGAACTCGGAACGTAACGACAGACAAAATACGGCTATGCATTTCGCCCGGCGTGCTAATGTTTCTGCCAGCTCGCCGCCTTATATTAACCTTGATATAGATTGCTAGCTTCTGAACCTTTTTCTTATTTTGCTACTTTTCCTCCCTGTTTATTTCTGTGTTCCTTTCTGTTGAAGAGCATAGGAGCATAGGCTCGAAACATAAAAGTCTTTCTCACTTCCCAAGTGTTGAACTAATACATCTGTTTGTTGTTTACACACCCGTCTTCCTCTTTTGTTTCTTTTGTAAATTCTCATCATATATATATATAAGTATATGTGTGTGTGTGTGTGTGTGTGTGTATATATATGCAATGATTGTATATATAATCATTTCACCATACTGACATCTACAAGTGTTTATTTCATTCTCTCTTTATTTTCTCTTATTCCCTTCCTGTTGAAGAGCGTAGGCTTGAAACGTAAAAGACTTTTTCATTTTTCCTGAATGTCAAACTAATACACTTGCTTGCTGTTCGTACACCTGTCTTCATATTTTGCTTTTCCATAAATTTCAAATATATATATATATAGGTGTGTGTGTGCGTATGGTGTGTGCGTATGTGTGTGTGTGTGTGTGTGTGTGTGGTGTGTGTGTGTATATATATGCAATGATTGTATATATAATCATTTCACCATACTGACATCTACAAGTGTTTATTTCATTCTCTCTTTATTTTCTCTTATTCCCTTCCTGTTGAAGAGCGTAGGCTTGAAACGTAAAAGACTTTTTCATTTTTCCTGAATGTCAAACTAATACACTTGCTTGCTGTTCGTACACCTGTCTTCATATTTTGCTTTTCCATAAATTTCAAATATATATATATATATATATAGGTGTGTGTGTGCGTATGCGTGTGTGCGTATGTGTGTGTGTGTGTGTGTGTGTGTGTGTGTATACGATAGGCTTCTTTCAGTTTCTGTCTACCAAATCCACCCACAAGGATTTGGTGGGTCTGAGGCTGTAGTAGAAGACACTTGTCCAAAGTGTCATGCATTGGAACTGAACCCAGAACCATATGATTGGGAAGGAAGCTTCTTACCACACTGTCACACCTGCACCTATATATATATATATATACATACACACACACACACAAATATATATATAAAGAAGTGCCTATATATATATTAACGGGTTTCTTTCAAATTCTCTCTACCAAATCCATTTACAAGGCTCTGGTCTGCCCAGGGCTATAACAGAAAACGTGTGCATAATGTGTTATACACTAAGACTGGAACTGATCTTAGACGACATGATTGGGAACCCAGTTTCTTAACCACACAGCCATGCTTGCACCTGCATCAGTGGTCTGGCTTTCATGTAATTTCCAATGGCCAAATTACATTCACTTCATTTTCAACAAACCTGAGGCTATCAAAGAAAACATTTTTTCTTCACTCAAGATACTCTGCAAAGAGATCAAACTCAGAAACAAACTTCTTAATCACACACATTCATCTATGACATATATATGTCTGTGTGTGTGTATACATACATACATCACGTGATCACGTGACCGACCAGGCTATCAGATGTTGCTACACATCGCTGGTCACAATGCGCTTCGCATTGTTTTTTAGCCTTTAAATGACGCCACCCCGCTGGCTAAGCGAGCAGGCCAACAGAAGAAAGAGTGAGAGAAAGTTGCGGCGAAAGAGTACAGCAGGGATCGCCACCATCCCCTGCCGGAGCCTCGTGGAGCTATAGGTGTTTTCGCTCAATAAACACTCACAACGCCCGGTCTGGGAATCGAAACCGCGATCCTACAACCACGAGTCCGCTGCCCTAACCACTGCGCCTCCACACATACATACATAATATATATATATATATATATATATATACATATGCATACATATATATATGTATATGTATATCTATCTATCTATCTATCTATCTATCTACATATAAGAGGGATGACCACTTCATGGACATCCATTATGTTAGAAGTAGATCCACGATGGTCTTGCCACGAAGAAAGGAATGTTCTCAAGAAAATTTAGCAAATGCCAGAACGTAAGCGAGCAAGACAAATGAAAAGAAACAAAATATAGATTAATCATAAACTAGTTTCACTATTAACACTTACACAAAATTACTTACATAATTGCCCGTAGCTCATCAGTATGATCGTCATTGCAAATATAATTTGCAGAATTATACATGAGACGTCCATATGAGATTCAACATGTATACAGTTCTACCAATTATATATATATATGTGACAAGTTTCTTTCAGTTTCCATCTAGCAAATCCACTTACAAGGCTCTAGTTGGCCCAAGGCTATAATAGAAGACACTTGTGCAAAGTGCCATGCAGTGGGACTGAGCCTGGAACCATGTGATTGGAAGCAAGCTTCTTACCACTCAACCACTCCTGCACCTATATATATATATATAAAACTTATCAAACTTTATTCTACATTGGAAAAAATCGTTTATTTTTGAACTGTACTAATAAACCTACATAGATACAAAAATTGATAAATATACTTTAGATATTCTGCTATAATTTTAGTTTGCACTATTAAAATTTAGTCTACGAGAATATATTTAAAGATCATTAAATTCATTACATACACATAATTCTATAATTGGGATAATTTTCATTAAAATTGAGAGTATTTTATAATTTAATTTGTGTGACATTATATCGAAAGAAAAATATTATTTTCATGTTTTACTTGTCAGATTAGTGCATGAAAAACTGACAGAACAGATTCTATACAGAACTAATCTGTTTTGTTTTTTAGTTTGGTTTTTACCAAACTATATAATATTCTTTTCTACTCTAGGCACAAGGCCAGAAATTTTGGGGGAGGGGGACTACTCGATTACATCGACCTCAGTGCGTAACTGGTACTTAATTTATCGACTCCAAAATGATGAAAGGCAAAGTCAACCTCGGTGGAATTTGAACTCAGAACATAAAGACAGACGAAATATCGCTAAGCATTTCACACGGCGTGCTAATGTTTCTGCTAGCTCACCACTTAATTATTCTTCCTTACTCTAGGCACAAGGTCTGAAATTTTGGAGAAGGGCGCCTGTCAATAAGATTGATCCCAGTACACAACTGGTACTTAATTTATCAACCCTGAAAGGATGATAGGCAAAGTCGACCTTGGCGTAATTTTAACTCAGAACATAAAGACAGTCGAAATATTGCTAAGCATTTTGCTCGGCATGCTAGCATTTCTGCCAGCTTGCCACTTTAAGCTATATAATATTATTTGTATGGATTTTACCGATTCTTTACAGCTCTAGACAAGAAAATATCGATTTCAAATTTTGGCACAACACCAGCAATTTCTGGGGTGAAAAAAGATCGATTACACCAACTCCAGTGATCAACTGGTACTTATTTCATCAAACCAGAAAGGATGAGTGGCCAAGTTGACCATGATAGCATTTGAACCCAGAATGTAAATGCATCAAAGCATTTGCCCAGCAAGCTAACAGTTCTGTCAGTTCACCATCTTAGACAAGAGAAATAATATTAATTTCAAATTTTGGCACAAAGCCAGCAGATTCAGGGCAGAGGGTAAGTCAATTATGTCAACCCCAATACTTAACTGGTACTTACTTCATTGACCCTGAAAGGATGAAAGGATGAAAGGCAAAGTCAACCTTGATGGCATTTGAACTCAGAATGTAAAGACTGACAAAATACCACTATGCATGCTCGTGCACATGTACATGTGCACACACACACACACACACACACACAGACCCACACACATGCACACACACACACACACACACACAACACACACACACACATGGACACAGACACAAACACACAAACACACACACATACACACATACACACTCACATGCACATGATGGGCTTCTTTCAGTTTCTGTCTACCAAATCCACCCTCCAGGCTTCTTGTGGAAGACACTTACCTAAGGTGCCATGCATTAGGACTGAACCAAGAACCATGTGGTTAGGAAGCAGACTTCTTACCACACTCACTAAGACTGAAAGAGATTTGGCTGCTCTTTCTTCCAGTTTGAGTGACTACAAAAGAGCTTCTTCTTTGATTGAGTAATTATAACTGACTGGACAGAAGTGACAGAATGCATAATTATTAAGTGATTCGTTAACTTGTAGGGTTCTCAAATTGGCTGAGAAAAGGAAAGAAAGGGTCATTGAAATATATTCAGCTTTTAAAAGTCTTAAAGATTTTATATGAGAGGTTAACCATGTTGAATATCACAGTATCATGGTATTGACCAGACTATCAGATATTGTTATATATCACTGGTCACAATGCGCTTCACATTGTTTTAGCCTTTGAATGATGCTTCCCCACTGGCTAGATAAACAGATCAACCATCCTCCTGACCGGAGGAGAAGCCTCGATGCAGTCACTCAAGCTATTCTGTCAGAGAGTTACCGGTTTACAGCTTAATGGACAGTAACAACCTGAAATAAAATATTTTGTCCATGAATACAACGCACCACCCAGTCTGGGAATTAAACCCACGATCTTATTTCTTTACTGCCCACAACAGGTGGGCAGTAAACAGGTGTTGGTGTGTTTATGTCCCTCTTACCTAGCAGTTCAGCAAAAGAGATTCACAGAATAAGTGCTAGTTTTTTCCAAAAAAGAATATGTACCGGGGCCAATTTGATTGACTGAAATTCTTCAACTCAGTGCCCCAGCATGGCCACAGTCTAATGACTGAAACAAGTAAAAGATAGAAAGATAAAAGGCAAATACTATCTTTTACTTGAAGATAGGAGATATTATTGGGCAAGCGTCTTCTGCTATATTGTTTATTAAGTCAATTATATCGACCCCAGTGTGTAACTGGTACTTATTTAATCGACCCCGAAAGGATGAAAGGCAAAGTCAACCTCGGCAGAATTTGAACTCAGAACATAGTGGCAGGCGAAATACCAGTAAGCATTTCACCCAGCATGCTAACAATTCTGCCAGCTTGCCACCTAGATTGAACCCACAATCCACCAACTTTGAGTGCAACATCCTCACATGTTGAATATACTAACTTTAAAAAAAAAATTGAGATCAAATGAATTATATAACTTTAACTTCTAGAAAGAATGCAAAAACAAGTAATATTTTAACTAGTTCTTGATTGCAGTTGACACTCTTGCTGTCTACTAACATAATATTATTAAAAAAATAAGTTTTATAGCATCTTTAATAAGAACTGTCATATCTTTCTCATTTCTATTTAGTTTAATATAATTTCTAGCATTTAATATATTGATTTACTGAAAGATATCACTTTGACTTCCGACAGAAACTATATCAACCGTGCTTCAGTAACAAACACGCTTAGCCTGGACATAATGATGATTCTGTTTGTCTTTGCAAAAGACATAATTTATCATAATTGTGTCACATTTTATCATTTACAGAGACAGTGGTTATCGATATTGAGAGAAACTTTCGTAATAATAAAAAGCAGCAAGTTTGGGATATCATTTCAAGTAGAAAATATCACTTTGTGTTTTTTTTTGTTTTTGTTTTATTTTACTTTTGTATTTTTTTTCTACATACATCTACATTCCAGTAATATGATATATAAATAATATGATGTTTTGTTTAATATAAGCTGGCATTACCTCAGTTTAATAGAAGCAGTAAAGATTTCTTAATAAGGTACTGAAGCTCTAGATCACTATTAATGCTGAACTGGCATTCATTGGTCTGAGAAAAAGAGAATCAAGAAGTCAGATACAGTCGTATTGATTTTGATCCTAATCACATCGAACCCGCCTTATAAATAAGCCACGACTATATAGGTAAATGTGAAGGCGCAATGACCCAGTGGTTTGGGTAGCGGACTCATGGTTGTAGGATCGCAGTTTCGATTCCCAGACTGGGCGTTGTGAGTGTTTATTGATTAAAAACACCTAAAGTTTCACGAGGCTCCGGCAGGGAGTGGTGGCGATCCCTGCTGTACTCATTCGCCACAATTTTCCCTCACTCTTTCTTCTGTTGGCCTGCTTGCTTAGCCAGTGGGGTGGTGTCATTTGAAGGCTTAAACAATGCAAGGCACATTGTGACCAGCGATGTGTAGCGACATCTGATAGCCTGGTCGGTCATGGTTGTCTCGGTGATATAGGTAACTATACAATAGCCAGATGTGGCTGTGTGGTAAGAAGCTTGCTTCTCAACCATATGGTTCTGGGTTCAGTCCCACTGTGTGGCACCTTGGGCAAGTGTCTTCTTCTATAGTGTCGAGCTAACTGAAATCTTGTAGACAGGACCTGATAGAAGCCTGTCGTATATACAAGTGTGAGTCAAAAAGTAATGCCATGTTGTTTAGGACAGGTATAATTACCAATACAGGAATATGTATCATACATCAAAATGAAGCTGGTCCACTGTGGATCACATCTCTACTTCTCAACATAGTCACTGTTTCTCTCAATAGCAATGTTCCTCTAAGCTGATGACCTTGTTCTTATAGCTGAATCACTACCAGAACCAGAGAAGAAGTTTCAGGTGTGGAAGTAAGTTCAAGAATTGAAGGGACTTAGAGTCAATCTAGCAAGAACTAAAGTCTTAGTAAGTAGGAAGGTGTACAAATCACAAAACACTTCAAGTAGATGGCCCTGCTCAATATGTAGAAAAGGCATAGGAAGACACCCCATAAGATGTACCCAGTGTAAGTTATGGACACTTAAAAGGTGCAGCAATATCAGAGGAAGGTTTTCCAGGAAGATAGTTTTGTCTGTGGAAGGTGCCCAAGTACAATAACCACCAAAATGTACAGAAAATAGATTCTATCACATGCCAGGGGGTAAGACTAGAAGTAATCAATAGTTTCCATTACCTAGATGACCAAGTCAGTAGCAGGAGTGGATGTTCTGAGAGCATGGCCACAATCGGTTGGTGTTTTTTACATGCCACCGGCACGGAAGCTGGCCAAGGTGGCGCTGGCATCAGCCACGTTTGGATGGTGCTTTTTACGTGCCACTGGCACAGGTACCACGGCTACAATTTCCATTTGATTTTTATTTTGATGTTGATGTCCTTGACTCAATAGGCCTCCTCAAGCACAGCAGGTCACCCTATGATCCAAGGTAAGCATAGCAGGCCGTCCTGTGATCCAAGGTACTTTGAATGGGCTGGGGCTAGTTGTGTGAAGCTTGTGTAGGATACAGCCATGAACTCACTTTATTTGCCGGGTCTTTGCAGTCACAGCATATCTCCAGAGGTCTCGGTCTTTCATCATTGCCTCTGTGAGGCCCAATGTTTGAAGGTCATGCTTGACCACCTCATCCCATGTCTTCCTGGGTCTATCTCTACCTCGGATTCCTTCAACTGCTGGGGTGTGGCTTCGTGTATAATTTTTATATACACACACACATATATATATACATACATACACACATACACACATACATACATACATACATACATACATACATACATACATACATACATACATACATACATACATACATACATCTCTATATATATAAAGCTGAAGTTGTTGGTGTATGGCAGGTTTGGTAGCCTTCAACTGACACTATCTCCTCTGAGGCCCTGCAGTGCAAGTTGACCAAAATTGATACTATGATAAAAGGCTTCCTCTTCCTTCCATAGAAGAAAAAATTCAAATCGGACCATGTTAACACCAAAAATTATTTACATCAAAAAGATGCTTTTTTTTCTATGAAAATCCCTATTTTTTACAATTTTTTGACTGCTGTGTCGTCATTTTTCTGTGTATTTCAACCAGAAAAATGTTCACTTAAAGAGAATAACAAGCTACATAATGCAAAATTTTTACTTTTCAAAAATTCCAATTCTAAACAAACCCAAGCAACGCCTGGCGATACTGCTAGTAATACAATATATATATATATATAAATGCAATGATTCAGTATGACTGTAGTCATAATGGCTTAAACAATCTACCAGTCTTATCCCTAATGAAAAGTTACCTTACAAAAAGAAAGTTGAAAAAAACAAATGGTGTAAAAGGAGTGCTACAGCTTGGTCTTACTCATGATAGAAGCAAACAAAAGGAGACAAAGAGCTAATCTACATTCAGAAACTTCCTGACAGAAATGATATACAAATAAATATACAAATAAATAAATATAGAGGAGTGTACCAAGGGATATTGTAATCTCTCATCCACTAATTACCAAGGATCCTTTGTGGTTTAAGTAAAATGATTGTCGTTATTTAGTAATTATAAGAGCAGCCTAGCCAATCATCAGAACCAATGTTATTAAAGAAGATTCCAATGTAGAGATAGGAGATATTATTGTTTATTCTATTCTCACAAGGCAGAATCTTGGATATTATTATTAAGTCCTACATTTTTATTAGATTGATCTTAGAATTACAAGATAGCTAAGATATACACTCCAGCTTTATTTAAAACTATAGTGTCATTTTTAGGCCAATCAGTAATAAGCTGATTAGATATTAGTATACTCTTCGATATAAAGCTAGTTTTGGGGAAGATTTAGCTGTGACAATTCTGCGTACAGAATTGCAGAGTGATTTTGGTTAAAAAAAAACAAAAAAAAACAGGTAAGACGAATGTGTGAAAGGGATTGGGTACATGTTATTGTCAAGTATGAGGCAGAAACAAATTCCCAAAAGATAGATTTTTTTTGGCACAACAGAGTAAATTATAATGCGACGTCCATTTCACTGAGAATAAAATAATCAACATATAGTTGCCAGCGTGGCTGTGTAGTGAGAAGTTTCTTTCTCAATCACATCGTTCCGAGTTCAGGCCCAGTGTGTGGCAACTTGGGTGAGTATCTTCTGCGATAGCCTTGGGCTGACCAAAGCCTTGTGAGTGGATTTGGTAGACAGAAACTGAAAAAACCCCATGATGATGATCATCATCATCATGATCATCATCATCAGCACTTAACGTCCGTTTTCCATGCTGGCATGGGTTGGAGGGTTTGACTGAGGATTGGAAAGCCAGGAGGCTGCACCAGGCTCCAATCTGATCTGGAAAAGGTTTCTACAGCTGGATGGCCTTCATATCGCCAACCACTCCGAGAATGCAGTGGGTGCTTTTTACATGTTACCAGCACAGGAGCCAGTCATGTGGCGCTGGCATCAACCGCATTCGAATAGAGCGTTTTACATGCCACTTGCATGGGGAGCCAGTCATCATCATCATTATTGTTTAACGTCTGTTTTCCAGGCTAGCATGGGTTGAACGGTTCAACTAGGGTCTGGGAAGCCAGGAGGCTGCACCAGGCTCCAGTCTGATCTGGCAGGGTTTCTACAGCTGGATGCTCTTCCTGTCACCAACCCTCACTCGTTTCCAAGGAAGATAGTATTTCCCTATGGCTGGATATGTTTTCATACAAGACTACAAAACAAGGAGAATCCAATTCCATCATCACCTTCAGTCTCTTGATGACCACCAGAATAGTTTCCATAGCAGTGGTTCTCAGCTATTTTAAAATCTGAATCAGATTCAAAACCTAGATTTTTTTTAGGGGTCAGCACCAAAATAGCAAAACACAGGTTGATTAAAGAAATGCTTATATTAGGTCGAGGAAGCAGTTTCTGTGCCATGTTAAAATAATGCTTTTTTATATATTTTTATGGTGTGTGTGTTCATTCAGTTCATTATTTTAACACGGCACGTAAACTTTTTCTTCATCCTAGTATTTATGCAAAGAAGACTGTTGAGGGCTGCTGAAAGGATGCTTGAAGAATATATGTGGCCCTGGGAGCCGTGGTTGAGAATTGCTGTTGTGTAAAGTCGGTGCTACAGTTCCTTTGGAACTTCAGCAAAAATTATGTCATTTCTCCTGACAACAACAAAGCCTTTGGCTGTGTTTTGGCATATTTTGGCAAGAGAATACCCTCCATCAGGCATTTGCCATATTCTAAATGCCTTACTTCCCTGGGTATTGAAATTCCGACGTCTGGCAGCTGACTTGGTAGACACCCATAAAATTATTAACCATCTTACTAACAATAACTCTGAGCACCTTTTCAAACTCCACTTGTCTAACACCTGTGGGCATGTTTACAAAGTCAGAAAACAGCACAGCTCCCATAACTTTCGGAAACATTTTTTCACACTAAGAGTTGCTGAAGTATGGAACAAACTGCCGGCATCAGTTGTTAGTTGTCGGAGCACTGCATCCTTCAAAACTTCTATGCTTCCTGAGATTCGCCAACACTACACCTGATTTTCTCCCCTCCATACACACGCAAGCATGTATCTGACTCATACACTGTTCACTTCCCAGACATTTGTACATTACTGCATATGCTTTATATGCACTTTTGACAAGTTGTGGTGCACCTGAGCACTGTATACAATAATTTCATTATTATTATTATTATTATTATTATTATTATTATTATTATTATTATCATTCAGTAGTTTTATTTTTATAGCGTGCTTTCACTTCACTACCAAGCATAGCTCTGTGTGCTTTGGGTATGTGCTGTGATTTGTTGTGATGTTCTGATGGTTATTGTATTGAAAGTGTTCTATGTAGGATGTGTGCAGTGCCTAGTAGTGCAATTTCCTGTATGTTATATGTGTTTGTAAGTCCTGGTGTTTTTGTTATGTATTTGTCTGAATATTTTTTTATCATGTCTAATGCACCTACTATGATAGGAATTGTTTCTGTTTTTAGATTCCTTATTATTATTATTATTATTATTATTATTATTATATTATTATTATTATTATTATTATTATTATTATTATTATATTATTATTATTATTATGTCATTTCCTTGGCAGAGTTATCTACTTACAGACCTACTCAGGAAAGTGGGGTACTGTGGCAGTGCTGTATCAGCCACTAGGCAAAATAAACACGTGCTTAGCACATCAAAGGAAGGGGACCACCACAGAAATGGTAAATGGTTTACAATACAAAAGAAATCCTTTTAAACTTTCTAAAATAATATTCAAAACGGTGTTTAAGATTAGCATTCAGTGCTGATTATAAAAGATATTAGTCAGGATAATTACTAGGGCTTGTATCACTTGTGCTGGGACCACATGACAAAGCACCATGATGGTGCTACATGTAAGGCATTGGTGCTGGTGGTACATAAAAGAGTACCTCCTATTACTCTGTAAAATGGTTGGCATTATGAAGGGCATGCAGCCATAGAAACC
>NC_042999.1:16179841-16229841 GCF_006345805.1 Octopus sinensis
AATACTAGAAAGAGAAATAACTACCAACTACCTCCACCAAGGTAAATGAAACTCTAAAACGGACAACACAAATATTTCGAAGAAAATTTTCACCAGATTATCTGTGACTCTGAATTTCTGATATCTTAACTAAGACATAAACTTTAAAAAAACGACAGAGAACATTTGTGTGTCGGGCTAGTTTGGAGTAGAAGCAAAATAACCATTTTCCTGTTTCCATGTTGTCTAAAGTGTAACCTTCCACACCAATGGTATTCTGTTCATTCTACTATTTCAGGAAGAAGTAATCAGTGGAGGAAGCTCACTGAAACGTAAGTCTCCTCCTATGAAATGTTATCAGTTTCTCAGCAAAACTAACTGAACCAGTTTTGGTTTAATAAGAATAGTGTTCATCATAAACTTGTAATGTCATCTGGTGAAACTTTGAAATTGTGGGAATTGCATAAATCATCAGTTGGTGGTTTTTTTTTTGCTCAAAGTATTCAAGACCAGGGAAAGTTTTGGAAGAAAAAATTTATACCCTCTCTTACTCTTTTACCCTTTTTTACTTGTTTCAGTCATTTGACTGTGGCCATGCTGGAGCACTGCCTTTAGTCGAGTAAATCGACCCCAGGACTTATTCTTTTGTAAGCCTAGTACTTATTCTATTGGGAACTCTTTTGCCGAACCGCTAGATTACGGGGACGTAAACACACTGGTATCGGTTGTCAAGTGATGTTGGGGGGGACAAACACAGACACACAAACACACACACACACGTGCGCACACACACACACACACACACATACATACACACACACACACATACACACACACACGCATGCATACACACACACACATGCATATATATATATACGACATTGTTGTTAACAAACTTGATGCCATGCTTTTCCTTCAAAAGAGAAAGAGAGAGGATTAGCTTTTAGAGACAAAAGCCTCATTGTTCGAGAAAGATGCCTTTATGAATAAAGAAAAGCCTCTCAAATTAAAAAGGAATGCATGCAAGCTCATTACTTACCATCTGATAATTAAAACAAGTTGTGTTGATCAAGTTAGAGAGGCTATTCTAACTGAATGGGAATTTTCAAAATGCTACAGCATGGTCGTAGACACACCTTGTTTATCACACAGAACGAACAGGAGTGGTATTACAATAGATTCATCCAAAATGAAAATTACTTGCCAATTTGGAGTAAAAGAGTAACATCTTAATTATTTTTATTGCAATCAAATGAAAGGCAACGATGTGACTTGATTAATATTTGATAGCCTAAAAACCCCCATGATACTCCATTCTCTGGTCTGTTTGTGGCCAAGGCTAGGATAACAGGAATAACATGTCTGGTCACAATAAAGACTGGCTGGACATTTTATTATTCATTGGCTGTATTTTTCATCTTGCGCTTGTCATGGGTTAAACTTATTTGGAATTAGGGCAGCTGAATCCTCCCCTTCTTCCTCCTCCTCCTCGTCCTCATCATCATCATCATCATTGTCGTCATCATCATCATCGTCATCATCATCACCACCACCCCACCTCCACCGCCACATCCACCACCACCACCACCACCGCTGCCACCACCACCACTGCCACCACCACCACTGCCACCGCCGCCACCGCCACCGCCGCGGCCACCGCCATCGCCATCGCCTTCGTCGTCGTCGTCGTCGTCGTCATCATCATCATCATCATCATCATCATCATCATCATCATCATCATCATTTACAGTCCATTTTCCATGCTGGCATGGGTCGGATGACTTGACAGGAACTGGCAAGGCTTAAAGCTGCACCAGGTTCCATTGTCTGTTTCGGCTTGGTTTCTATGGCCTGATGTCCTTCCTAATGCCAACCATTCCACAAAGTGTACTGGGTGCTTTTTACATCCTACCATCACCAGTGCTTTTTATGTGACATCAGCATCCACACCAATGCTTTTTACATGGCACCTTGGTTTCAGCATTTCAATTCTGTTGCAGTCGGTAGGCCTCCTTGAGTACATAATGCAGCACATATTTTGGTCCTCTGGTGTCTCCTTTGTAAGTGTCAGCATTTTGAGATCAGCCTTCAGTACTTCATCCCATGTCTTCCTGGGTCTCCCTCATGATCACTACTTCCTTTATATCGGTCCAGGATCTCTGCAGCATACTTTTCAGTAGACCACAACAAAGGCAAATTATAAAAAGAAATTGTAGGAATTTCACAACATGCTACCTTTGATCTTTGATAGTCAACAAGAGCAAAGCATATTAAACCTGTTGAACTCACATTTGTGGCCAACAATAAGCATTTCTCCCCTTAACTTCAGAAACTATTTCAACATAGGTACAGGAGTGGCTGTGTGGTAAGTAGCTTGCTTACCAACCACATGGTTCTGGGTTCAGTCCTACTGCATGACACATTGGGCAAGTGTCTTCTACTATAGCCTCGGGCTGACCAAAGCTTTGTGAATGGATTTGGTAGATGAAAACTGAAAGAAGCCCGTCATATATATATATATCATCATCATCGTTTAACGTCCGTTTTCCATGCTGGCATGGGGTGGACGGTTTGACCGGGCTTTGGAAGCCAGGAGACTGCGCCAGGCTCCAGTCTGATCTGGTAGTGTTTCTATGGCTGGATGCCCTTCCTAATGCCAACCACTCCGTGAGTGTAGTGGGTGCTTTTTACGTGCCACTGGCACAGGGGCCAGGGGAGGCTGGCAGCAGCAAAGTATTTCCCACAAGATTGTTGTGATCATGATGATGATGATGATGATGATGATGATGATTAATGAATCTGCTAACTTGCTACTTTCATCATTTCAAATATTCCAAGACAGTTTCTCTACTTCTGCTTCTTATTTCAATAATTCATTTGGATTGGTTCGGAAACATTCTGAAATAGAATCTGATCAGATTGAGCCCAATGTTAATCAATTGTGTGAAATATATCAATATATCAATTCATATAAAAGATGAAATATTTCATTTAAAATCAATACTCGAACCATATATTTCTCCAAATCAAATTCCTTTACCAATTGAATTATTAAACAAATTTACTGAACTACATCTCGTAGTACTATTCCATAATATAATTAAAGCGCTTTGGATATTTTTCTTGTTTAATGGTCACAGTTGGATAGACAGAAAGATCTATCTGTGTCAGGGCAGCAAGCTGGCAGAAACGTTAGCTCGCCGGGTGAAATGCTTAGCGGTATTTTGTCTGCCGCTACGTTCTGAGTTCAAATTCTGCCAAGGTCGACTTTGCCTTTCATCCTTTCGGGGTCGATCAATTAAGTACCAGTTATGCACTGGGGTCGATGTAATCGACTTAATACCTATGTCTGTCCTTGTTTGTCCCCTCTGTGTTTAGCCCCTTGTGGGTAATAAAGAAATAGGTATTTTGTCTGCCGCTATGTTCTGAGTTCAAATTCTGCCAAGGTCGACTTTGCCTTTCATCCTTTCGGGGTCGATAAATTAAGTACCAGTTACACACTGGGGTCGATGTAATCGACTTAATACCTATGTCTGTCCTTGTTTGTCCCCTCTGTGTTTAGCCCCTTGTGGGTAATAAAGAAATAGGTATTTTGTCTGCCGCTATGTTCTGAGTTCAAATTCTGCCAAGGTCAACTTTGCCTTTCATCCTTTCGGGGTCGATCAATTAAGTACCAGTTACATACTGGGGTCGATATAATCGACTTAATCTCTTTTTCTGTCCTTGTTTGTCCCCTCTATGTTTAACCCCTTTGGACAATAAAGAAATAAGAAAGATCTATCAGTGTTTTACCCTGTAAGGTAGGATTCATGGCAGACGAACTGCAGACAGATACTTCTCTGTGGGCTTGCTAGGAAGTTGGTCAGCAGGAAAGAAGAGGACTTCCAGGTGGAGAATGATAACAGAAGAATGTCAGCAGCATGTGTGAAATGAATTTGAGGGAACTATACAAAAATAACTGATGACTTAAGCCCTATTGTACCTAAAGTAATAAACCTTTAGTAAATGCATACTTATCTCCACTGGTTTGTTTATGTATAACTTCACAAAGCTATAAGCCCATATTAAGAATATATGTATGTGTGTGTATATGTTTGTGGGAGTGGTTGTGTGGTAAGTAGCTTACCACAGTAAGAAACTGAAAGAAGGCTGTCATATTTATGTATATATATATATATGTATGTGTGTGTATATGTTTGTGTGTCTGTGTTTGACCCCCAGCATTGCTTGACAACTGATGCTGGTGTGTTCACGTCCCCGTAATTTAGCAGTTCAGCAAAAGAGACCAATAGAATAAGAACTAGACTTACAAAAGAATAAGTCCTGAGGTCGATTTGCTCGACTAAATGTGGTGCTCCAACATGGCCGCAGTCAAATTACTGAAACAAATAAAAGAATAAAAGAATTCCTTAAAGGTAATACTTTCAGAAAAAAGAGAGAGAGAGAGAGAGAGAGAGAGAGAGAGAGAGAGAGAGATGGCTGAGTTCATCACAGTTCAGCTAAAAAAAAAAAAAGACCGAAAACAGAATTAAAAGCATTGATTTAGAAACCTCAGCAATTTCTTGTATAACCACAAAATTGCAGGTTTATAGAAGAAAAGCAATGACACAGTTACACCTTTCTCAACTAAACATCAAAATAAAGTTATTGATGTCATTTGCCATCTTGTAATGCATTTTACACGTGCAATTGCTCTTCCGAACGCATATGATTCAGATTTCACTGTCATGTAGCAATAGATTGATGCCACATACATCATGTTTTCTTCTATTTGAACAGCGTATATCACTTAACTGAAACAGAGAATCTCCTTTTCCATCATATTTTATATCCGTAACATGTTGCTTTTATGCTATTTTTATTGACTCCGCATTTACAATAAAATAGATTCCAGTAAAATATGATGTGCCATAAAACATGAAGGGTTTTTTTTTAAGTACAATTCTTGGCTCCTTAGTTTATAGCAGAGAACGCATGAGAGAAAATCCCTAATCCTTGCATAGAAACCAATTTATCATGGGTAGCACTTTTACAGCAGGCAAAATGGAGGCGCAAATGCCCAGTGGTTAGGGCAGAAGACTCGCGGTTGGAGGATGGCGGTTTTGATTCCCAGACTGGACATTGTGTGTGTTTATTGAGTGAAAACACCTAAAGCTCCATGAGGCTCCGGCAGGGGGTGGTGGCGACCCCTGTTGTACTCTTTCGCTCCAACATTTTCTCACTCTTTCTTCCTGTTTCTTGTCCCCGACTTCCTACACAACTGCTGAGCCTGGATGCGCATTCATCCATCTGTCGATGCTCTCGGTGTCACGGGTTGACCTGCTTTCTCTTCTGCGGGTCTTACGAATAGCAAAGGACCACGTTTCAGACTTCTCCCACTACAGACAATCCTGAGGCCCGATCTCTTCGGGGCTCTGAGATGAAGACCGTTTCACTCAACCAACAAACAAACAAGCATCCATCAGCAGGCAACAAATTTGATGGATGCAGAATTAACTCTAATGCTCACAAGCAGTGCAAAATTCTTTTTGTAGATTTGAACTCAAGACCTTTCAAAAATTAGAAGCAACTTAATTAACATACCTTCACCAGCACTTCTTTAATTGGATTATCTTGGTTACTTTATTACACACACTGTTCTGACTAAGTTAGTTCTTTATTTGAAGAATCATTTGGTATCAATAGCACCAAAGTAGTCTTCCTGTGTAGGTGCTGGCATGGTTGTGTGGTTGGGAAGTCTGCTTTGCAACCTCACGGTTTTCAGTTCAGTCCTACTGCTTGGCACCTTGGCAGTTTAGTCCTAGGCTGACCAAACTTTTGTGAGTTGATTTAGTGGACAGAAACTGAAAGAATCCCTTCATCATCATCATGATTATCATCATTTCTTTACATTTGTACTGTAAGCACAAGGCCCGAAATTTTGGGGGAGGGGGCCAGTCGATTAGATCAACCCCAGTACACAACTGGTACTTAATTTATTGACACCTCCCCCCCAAAAGGATGAAAGTCAAAGTCGACCTCGGTGGAATTTGAACTCAGAATGTAAAGACAGATGAAATATCTATCTGTTTACTACCCACAAGGGGCTAAACATGGAGAGGACAAACATTGACAAACAAATGGATACAGTCGATTATATTGACCCCAGTGTGCAACTGTTACTTATTTATTCTACCCCGAAAGTATGTATTCTGAGCTGGCATGGGTTGGATGGTTTGACTGGAGCAGGCGATCCAGAAGAGTTGCACCAGGATTCAGTTTCTATTTTGGCACAGTTTCTAAGGCTGGATGCCCTTCTTAACACCAACCATTTTACAGAACACATCAGGTGCTTTTAATATGGCACAATATGTGTGTGTGTGTTTGTGTGTGTGTGTGTGTGTGTGTGTATATATGTATGTATGTATGCATATATGTATGTACAATTGTGTGTGAATGTGAGTATGTGTGTTTCCTTGTGTTTCCTTGTCTTGACATTGTGTGGGTTAGTTGTAAATGAGTGTCACTGTTAGATAAGCAGTGTCATTTGTTTCCATTATTCTACCAAAACATGTCTGACCAAGTGAAAATATTATTTTGGTTGGAAGGTGGTAGGTGAGGGTTGGCAACAAGATGAACATCTGGCTGCAGGAAAAAAAAATCTTCCTCAATAAACTACGTCTGACCCGAGCTGATGCTTAAAGTGACGACGACGATGAGAAGTATTACGATGCCGATGTATATATATATATATATATTATATATATATATATATATATATATATATATATATATGTTTATATATATATATATATATATATATTATATATATATATATTATATATATATATATATATATGTATGTATATATATATGTTTGTATGTATATATATATATACACATACACATTTATATTTTTTCCCAATTTGTCCAGCTACAACATTAACAAGAACGACATTCATAAAGAAGATAAAGGGTCAGCCTGAATGTCTTTAGTTGATTTATTTCAGTATCTGATGGTATTTTGTCGAAATTCCACTTGAGACAGACTTTTTCCTGAGCTGATGCGGAATTAATCAGGAAACATAAATAAATTGATGTTGCTGCTTCAATCAGAAAATACAACCAATATATTTCTTTTATCAATTCAATAACGATGAACATTTAAGTAGTTCTTGACAGAATTCAAATTCAAAACCTCACATTAGTTAAATGTTTTTTGTTTCTTTTCTTTTAGTTCTTGTTTTTTTTTTAATATTTTTTCTAAATGAGATGAAGAACAATAAAATACCATGACTCCTGCTTATGCAAGGAAGTATTTATTTGATTGACCCTGATTAATAATATTAAGATATAAGAATAAAACGAAAGCAAAAAAAAAAAATGAACCCTTAACGATATTTGAACACTGAATGTTATTTAGATTAATATGCCGAAATTAAAGCATCGTATATTATTCAATACTTGTTATAGCTCTTGGTTTTGTCGACGCTGTTTAATATACTGACTCATAGTAATGTTGATATTCTAAATTATCGCATAAATCAGCCAAGTGAAAACTGCAAATGTAATATAAAATGCTTGCATTCATTAAATTTGTAGTTGAGAAATATTACTGCGAACATACACAATTGCGAAATGTTTTGAAAGAGGAGAGAAGTGTGATGTACGGTAAATATTGTGATATAGTTCTGAATCGTTTGTAGCCAACGTTTTGATATTTAACATTTGCAGTTTTTCACCGGAACATACTTGTTATATTTATATCTGTATTTATTTTTACTTGCTTTGTTGGCCACAACGTCTTCTTAGTATTTATTTTGATGGTGATAGCAATTACGTAGCATGGAACGGTTGAAACAACCAAGAAGAAATTTAGCAAAAACAGTAAGAAGAAGAGTAAGAGGAATAGCAACAGTTACAATGTTGTGACAGGGAAGGGAAGAACGGAATGTGAAAGTGAAAGTGAAACAAAGATAAATGCATAATATATACATAGAGTTTACTGTTCTGAGTCAGTTGTTGCTAACTAGTTCATGTTCAATACATTTAATTGAATGCCTTCAAAAGAAACAATAAAAACTTGGCTTTTCTGCTATGATATTCTATATATTCAAGAAGAGGAAATCTACACTAGATGCTTAGTTGCTTTATGTATACAGAATTTCAAACTAGAAATATGTCAATAACAATGACCAGATACAACATTATTATTGCAGAATATTAAAGGAATATATTTTGGATATTTTTATTTTTGTTTTGCATGAGAAATTAAGTCGCCTAAAAGCAGGAATATTATTTATCAAATTGCCCGTTATTCTTTTGAGTGTGTTTTATCGACACGAACAATGCCAGCAATAACAACAACGGCAATGATAATAAAAATAATAACGATTTCTTGTATTTGCCAAAGGGACGATGCATTAAGACAACATTACAAGGTGATGGAAGGGAATTGTGTTTAGTTTGAAAGCAATTGTGAAAGACAATAAATAAATAGATAAATCATCATCCTCATCATCATCGTCATCGTCATCGTCATCATCATCATCATCATCGTCATCGTCATCGTCATCGTTGTCATCATCATCATCATCCTCATCATCATCATCATCATCCTCATCATCATCATCATCATCATCATCATCATCATCATCATCATCGTTATCATTGTCATCATTATCGTCACCACCAACACCACTGTCGTCGTTGTCATTGTCATCATCATTTAACATCTGTTTACCATGCTGGCATGGGTTGAATGGGTTGACGGGAGTTAGCAAGGGCAGGGGCCACATCAAGGTTCCATAGTCTGCTTTTGGCTTCGTTTCTACAATTGGTTGCCCTTCTTAATGCCAACCACCTTACAAAGTGTACTACCGAATGCCTTTTACATGGCACCAACACCAGAGCTTTTTATGTGGCAAATAATTAATCAATCAAATGGCTTCAAGGAGGGACAGGCATCGAATCTTTACTTTGACTGCTCTGTATTATCTATTATCTTTTATCTTTTACTCGTTTTGGTCATTGGACTGTGGCCATGCTGGAGTACCACCTGGAAGGGTTTTAGTCAAACAAATCAACCCCAGTATTTTTATTTTTAAATTGGGTACTGATTTTTTGGGTCTCTTTGGCCATACCACTGATTTACTGGGATGTAAACAAACGAACACCAGCTATCAAGTGGTGTGAGGGACAAAATCACTCACACACATACATACATACATACATACATACATACATACATACATACATACATACATATATATATATATATACATATATACAGTGGAGGCATATGACCTAGTGGTTAGAGCAGCAGACTCACAGTCGAGGGATCACAGGTTCGAATCTCAGACCGGGCGGTGTGTGTTTATGAGCAAAAGACCTAAGCTCCACACGGCTCTGGGAGAAGGTAATGGCAAACTTCTGCTGACCCTTTCGCCACAACTTTTTTTCACTATTTCGTCCTGCATCTTGCAGCTCACCTGTGACGGACTGGTGTCCTGTCCAGGTGAGGAACCTATACGCCAAGGGAACTGGGAAACCGGCCTTAATGAGCCAGGCATGGTTTGAGAAGGAACAAACATATATAGGGTTGGCCCAAACTCACCTGACAGTAAATCAAAGCCATTTAATTCCAAGATTTATGTTTAACAACTGAATGAGACTTTGCTAATAAATAGACAAATAATGAAAAAAAGAAGCCAGTGATTTTTAACTCACAGCATTCAATTATTAAACATTCATAATTGGAATGAATAAATAAAATTGATTAAATATTTGTGGAATTTTGATTTACTGTCAGATGACTCTTGGCCAAACTTGTATGTATATAAATATATTTTGTTGTATTTTGGGACAGTTATTTTTTTTTGCCAAATAAACACATGCACTATTTATATATATATTTCTTCTTCACTTGTTTACTGTCCATATTTCATTGTCTTAACTTATGTCCATTGTCTGGAAATCTTTCGTCAGACATCTGTGACCTCTTCAGCACCACTTCATTTTTGTGTCTGTTCTTGTTCCAGTGTGTTTCTTTATTTGACCCCAAAAATTGCCATCCTGAAATACAAGAATATCAGTTTCAACTCACGATTTCAATTCACAAATCTTGCGCCATGTTAGATCATTAGCCACTACACACATTTTTTCTCTTCTTGTTTTTTCTGTGTCCCTTTCTGTAGAAGAGCGTAGGCTCGAAACGTAAAAGACTTTTTCTATTCCTGAGCGTTATACTAATACATCTGTTTGTTTTGTACACCACCTGTCTTCGTCTTTTGTTTTTTTCATAAACTCTCCCTATATATATATATATATATATATATATATATATATATCATCATCATCATCGTTTAACATCTGTTTTCCATGCTAGCATGGGTTGGATTGTTCGACCAGGGGCTGGGAAGCCAGGAGGCTGCACCAGGCTCCACTTCTGATCTGGCAGTGTTTCTACAGAGATATCAGAGTTGACATGAGAGCAAAGCAAGCCTAAAACCTGCTCTGGTGGAGACAGTTAGCTTTTTTGAGATTGGTACCTGGATTTTGAATGTCTTTCACAATAATTAACAACCAAGTATCAAAGCTTATGATGTATGAAAAGAGACCCCGTGAGACCTCTGACAGCAGGTTGCTGTCTGGTCTCACAGAATCAACCAAAGCAAACAAGTGTGAGAACTCTGAGAAGTAAAACAATAATATTCAAATATAATAAATGATTGTGTCCCTGTTGGTCATGTTGTATGCTGTAGGGGAAAGAAAGGTAAAACAATGGATGAAGTGGGAGTGAGTGGCAGTGAGTGGTAGTCAGAGGTAACTAACTGCAGGTGAACTGTAGTGAGCTCTGAATTCACCAGTATTTTAATGAAAATGAAATTAGATTTTTATTGTAAATTATATTTATCCATTTCACAGACATACTTGCTCACACACACACACATACACACACACACACACATATATACACGCACACAAACACACACATACACAAACACACACACATACACACACACAAACACACACACACACACACACACACACACACAGACATAGATACACACACAAATGCATATGTATGCCCATTTATAGATGTTTTTCTCAGTTCTGCTGATTGTGGGTCTCCCAGAATGTTTGTCAATATCGACATTTTTTGGCCATCTTCGAAATGTCTGAACCACTCATATGCTTGTGTGCAGCTCATACACACCTCTCCATACACTTTCTGTGACTTTGCATAGCTTCTGAGCTGGCATCACCATGACAACTTTCCCTTTCATTGTTAATGCAACAATCACATGTTACACACCTTCCTTCCAAGCACTGCTGTAAACAGCAGATATGAACTAGAATGTTAAAACTTAGTGCACATGCACATCAGAAGTTAAGGCCAATTTTTGCCAAGGAGTTTCACTCTGTGTGCTTTAGCCTTGTTACTATGGCAACAGTATTGATACTTATTGACCAGATCTCGTATTCTTGTACTTATAAGCATAAGGCATAAATTTCATGGGAGGAGGCTTATTGATTATATCAGCCTCATTGCTTGACTGGTACTTACACTTACTTTATCGACCTCCAAAAGGGTGAGAGTCAAAGTCGATCTCAACAGAACTTGAACTCAGAACATAAAACCAGATGAAATACTGCTAAGCATTTTTTCTGGCACGATAACGATTCTGCCAGCTCAGTGTCCTTAACTTGAGATGTGTGTGTGTGTGTGTGTGTGTGTGTGTGCTCCCACGTGTGTGTGTGTGTATGTGTGTGCTTGTGTTCATCGTCCCCAGCACTGCTTTAGAAATGGTGCTGGTTTGTTTACATCCTCATAACTTATCAGGTAGGGGGATAAAAAACAAAAAGAATGGAGTATTTTGGTTTATTTGGCCAACTACAACATTTCAAGGTTGTGTTCCATGCTCCAGCATAGCCACAGTCCAGTGACTGAAACAAATAAAGATAGAATCTAATTTTATTAGATGCAACTACAACTTTCATCTCTCTGGAAATGGTAAAATAAAACCTACAAAGAGGGGTGATAAATATCATTCTATATATTAAACAGTGTGAAGGTGCATGGCTCAGTGGTTAGAGCGTTAAGCTTATGATTGTGAGGTTGTGAGTTTGAATCCCGGACCGGGCTGAGTGTTGTATTCTTGAGCAAGACACTTTAGTTCATGTTGCTCCAGTTCACTCAGCTGTAGAAATGAGTTGCGACATCACAGATGCCAAGCTGTATCGGCCCCTTTTGCCTTTCCTTTGGATAACACTGGTGGTGTGGAGAGGAGAGGCAGGTATGCATGGGCGACTGCTGGTCTTCCATAAACAACCTTGCTCGGAGGGTAACTTTCTAGGTGCAATCCTATGGTCTGTGTCGTGACCGAAGGGGGTCTCAGAATTTATTAAACTGTTGGAACATTATTTCTACATTCATGAATCCTGTTTGTGCTGGGCAGTTGATCAAACTGTGGGAGTTTGGGAGCATTTTCCCTCTTATTTTTATTTCTTACATCGAGGGAAAAGGGCAATGTCATTTGAAACTGTTTTTAGCTTTCTGTTAGGAGAGAAGGCAACAGCAGTGATTCCTTACAGAACCTTAGAGATTGGTGGAAAGGTGGGAGGATGGTATCTTTAAATCAGAGATCTTATCTGAATATTTGCAGCTGAGTGGACTTTGTTAACACTAACGTAAAAGCGGTGTTATTTTATGGGGCTGAGACATGGCGAACAGCAGTTAAGTCAAATAAGCAAATACAATCATTCATCAACAGATGCTTGCGTAGTATACTTAAAATTAGATGGCCTGAATACATAAGCAATAGGGAGCTATGGCAAAGAACAAATGAAGTTTCGATTAGGGAGCAAATATTTAAGAAAAAGTGGAAGTGGATTGGTAGCACAATTAGTAAACAAACACCAAATGTAGCGAAAAGTGCTTTACAGTGGAAACCGGATGGATATAGAAAGAAAAGTTGGCCTAAGAACTCGTGGCAGAGATCAACAGAAAGGGAGCTAGAGAAAGGGGGACATTCATGGCAGAGTATAAGTACAGAAGCAAAAAATTATGCGACATGGAATTCAACTGTAAGTGGCCTATACTCTGCGTTGGAGGGTTAAAGGCATAAAGAAGAGGATTTGTTAAGAACACTCATGAACCAGGTGGATGGGGTCTAAAATTGAGCAACATATTAAGTCTACCACCCAGGTAGGCCATGGTGAGGCTTGAATTCAAAACACATAGAGCTAGAACAAATATCACTTGCCGTCTGACTAGAAGTTCTTCCAAATTCTGCTCATGCACTGCCTTTGATTGGTACTTTCTTTTTTATTATCCCTCAAAGGATGGAAGGCAAAGCTGGCCTCAGCAGGATTTGAACTCAGAGAACAGGTTGTCAAAACAAATACTGCGAAACATTCTGTTAAATACACTTAAAACTGCTGATTCACCTCCAAAATTGGTGACCCCGGGAAAAGTTGAAAGAGTTTGTGACATCCAGAGGCCTGGAATGAGAAGTGATGTATCAATTTACTGAGTAATTCATATCCTGATATTGTGGGCTTCACACCTATTTCTTTACTACCCACAAGGGGCTAAACACAGAGAGGACAAACAAGGACAGACAAATAGATTAAGTCAATTATATTGACCCCAGTGCATAACTGGTTCTTATTTAATCAACCCCGAAAGGATGAAAGGCAAAGTCGACCTCGGCGGAATTTGAACTCAGAACGTAATGACAGCCGAAACACCGCTGACCATTCCGACCGGCGTGCTAATGATTCTGCCAGCTTGCCGCCTTCACACTTGTCCTCATACTGAAGACCAAGTCCAAATCCTTTTGATAAACTGGATTTTACTAAAAACATCCCAAAACCTGATGATTACTCAACCTGTTTCCATATATTTAGTTTCTCTCGTAAGACTTGCATCATTCAGAGACTAGGATAGAAGACAACTTGCCTAAGGGACTATGCAGCAGTTTTGAACTCACAACGGCATCATGGTGAGGCCTACATTTTAACCGAATACCAATGTCTGCATCCATCTCCTCTGTAAACTATTATAGAATTCTTCGATTAGACAGTGTCCCCCTCTAATATATCTCATGATAAATATTCTTGATTAGATTGTCTAAGCCATTAAGAATAAATTGTCTTTTTCCAGAGACACTACACAGCCACAATGATGGAATAGGACCTGTTGACTTTTCAGCTGTTAGGCTGTATCATATCAATTTAACCAGCTGCTTCTCTTACCAATAATATTGATTCAATAAATAATATCCTCTATCCTACATAAATTCACTTTGTACTTACTTGAAAGGAATAACATTATCAATAATTGCTGTTGTTGTTGTTGTTGTTGTTGTAGTTGTTCTTGTTGTTTTTCTTGATATACTCAGTCATTAGAGCGATGGATGACAGAATAGTTACAGAATTTTGGGTGGTAAATGGTATGGCCATCTTGCTCCCGCATTCCACATTGCCTGGTCTAACATCATTATCCTGTTGTAAAAAATATCGACACCTCTACAAACCAGGGTAATTGAAACCAGGCCTCCAGGCTGCGGGTATGTCAATATCTATTTCTTTACTACCCACAAGGGCCTAAACACAGAGGGGACAAACAAGGACAGACACACAGATTAAGTCGATTACATCGACCCCAGTGTGTAACTGGTACTTAATTTATCGACCCCGAAAGGATGAAAGGCAAAGTCGACCTCGGTGGAATTTGAACTCAGAATGTAATGGCAGACGAAATACCTATTTCTTTACTTCCCACAAGGGGCTAAACATAGAGGGGACAAATAAGACAGACACATGGATTAAGTTGATTACATCGACCTCAGTGCGTAACTGGTACTTATTTAATCGACCCCCGAAAGGATGAAAAGCAAATTCGACCTCGGCGGAATTTTAACTCAGAACATAGTGACAGACGAAATACTACTGAGCATTTCGCCCAGTGAGCTAACATTTCTGCCAGCTTGCTGCCTTCTACTCTAAATATATATATATATATATATATATATATATATATATATATATATATTTAAAGTGTACGTATGCCGCTATATATATATATATATTTCTTTACTACCCACAAGGGGCTAAACATAGAGGGGACAAACAAGGACAGACAAAAGGATTAAGTCGATTACATTGACCCCAGTGCGTAAGTGGTACTTAATTTATTGACCCCAAAAGGATGAAAGGCAAAGTCGACCTTGGTGGAATTTGAACTCAGAACGTAACGGCAGACGAAATACCGCTAAGCATTTCGCCCAGCATGCTAACGATTCTGCCAGCTCACCGCCTTATCATTGATGCATTGGTTCCTTCTACTGTAAGAACCAATAAGTCGCATGTTCTTCCTCTCTTTCTTCCTTGACCATTCTCTGAAGCCTTCCTGAATCTCATTGGTGTTTCCCTTACTCCTTTGATTAAGTAATAAAATACACTATATATAAAAATCAAAAAGAAAAAAATAAAGAATAAAAAGGCAAAAAAACTAAAAAGGAAAGAAAAATGGAAAAAAATGGCTTATGATATTTCGTTGTACCCCTTTACGTTCTGAATTAAAATTCCACCGAGACTAACTTTGTTTTTCATCCTTCAGGAAGAGTCAATAAAATAAGTACCATTCTAATAACGAGATCAATATAATGAACTGCTTCTTCTCTTTAATATTTCTAGCCTTGTACATATGTTAGAAATCAATATTATCCACACATTGATTGTAAGGTCTTCTTTTCCACTAGAAAGTATTTTCTTTAAAGTAATTTTACTTTCAATCAAATCAGAGATATGAGAAGTAACTTTATGTTTAATTTACAGAATAGTTTTCATGTGAAAGATTTCATGGTATAAAAATCTTAAATATGTCTGTTAAGCAAGATATTTCAGACATCTGATTGTTAGCTATACTTCTATATCCTTTTGCCAATCTACAATTTCTGCTTTGTTGAGTGAGTAAGCTTCAGGCATCACACAACTTTCTCTCTTTCTTGTTTTTTTTTTTTTTCCACTAAGTATAGCAATATACAGATGCAGTTTGAGTTGTTGTCGATTGGCTCCCAGGTCAGAGCTGTCAGACCACACTTATGACCAAAGATGTTCAAGCTCTGAACATACAATCTTCATTTTCAAGCCTAGGAGTATCTAGGACTTTTACTTTACTTTTACTTTTACTTGTTTCAGTCATTTGACTGCGGCCATGCTGGAGCACCGCCTTTAGTCGAGCAAATCGACCCCGGGACTTATTCTTTGTAAGCCCAGTACTTATTCTATCGGTCTCTTTTTGCCGAACCGCTAAGTGACAAGGACGTAAACACACCAGCATTGGTTGTCAAGCAATGCTCGGGGGACAAACACAGACACACAAACACACTCACATACACATATATATATATATATACATACATACAACAGGCTTCTTTCAGTTTCTGTCTACCAAATCCACTCACAAGGCTTTGGTCGGCCCGAGGCTATAGTAGAAGACATTTGCCCAAGATGCCACGCAGTGGGACTGAACCTGGAACCATGTAGTTCATAAGCAAGCTACTTACCACACAGCCACTCCTGCGACTACATAATTTAATGTGTCATTTTAAAAAAAAAAAAATGATAGACTCCAACCAGAGGAAGATTTAACTGCTATTTCTTGCAGTTAGGAAGCCCTCATTGAAGTTCCTTTCCTGATTTACACCGACACAACTTACTGATTCTGTTGTTGTTTGTCAGTATTATCATAATTTATGCAAAGACAAAAACATTTCAGTTATGTTTGACTGTACTTACTCTCGTTCCTCTCACCTCCATGGAATATTGGGTGATGAGGATCTGCATCGCCTTACTATCTGCGTCGCCTTACTGGCATTTGTGCTGGTGACACGTGAAAAAACATTCGAGCGAGGTCATTACCAGTGCCGCTGGACTGGCTCCTGTGCAGGTGGCACATAGAAAGCACCATTTGAGCATGGCTGTTGCCAGTAACGTCTGACTGGCCCTCGTGCCAGTGTCACGTAAAACCACCCACTACACTCTTGGAGTGGTTGGCGTTAGGAAGGGCATCCAGCTGTAGAAACTCTACCAGATCAAGATTGGAGCCTGGTGCAGCCATCTGGTTCGCCAAACCTCAGTCAAATTGTCCAACCCATGCCAGCATGGAAAGCGGACGTTAAACGATGATGATGATGATGATGATGATGATGAGAGACCTTCACAAAGCACAGTCATAACACTTGCCATGAACCTTCTTCCTGTCCAGATCTATGTCACTCAAGTTCTCCTCTTCAATCCTCAATAAGTTAACCTCACCTTCTATGTCTCCCAGGTCATGTGTAGCCCATGGCCGAGCATCTCCTATTATCCTATGGCAATAGTTTCCCAAAGCTTACTTAGACCATTATTGAAATCATTATTATTGCTACTAAGACAGTGAGCTGGCAGAATTGTTAGCACACCGGGCGAAATGCGTAGCCGTATTTCGTCTGCTCTTACGTTCTGAGTTCAAATTCCACCGAGGTCGACTTTGCCTTTCACCCTTTTGGGATCGATAAATTAAGTACCAGTTATGCACTGGGGTCGGTGTAATCGACTAAATCCGTTTGTCTGTCCTTGTTTGTCCCCTCTATGTTTAGCCCTTGTGGGCAATAAAGAAATAAGAATTGTTAGCACACTGGGAAAAATGCTTAATAGCATTTCATCCATCTTCAAGTTCTGAGTTCAAATACTGTTAACGTCGACTTTGCTTTAACTTCTTTTATAAAATAGCTGCAGCATGAAATTCTTTGTCTGGTCCTAAGGCAACACCCATGGAAAACTCACTTCCAATGTATTCCATTAATATAAATAGATTTCCTTGATATAAATTCTGGACGTTGCATCAACTGCTTTTCTCTTTGACCAGAATTTGTTATTAGAATAATGATTGTGATTGTGGTAGCAGCAGCAGCAGCAGTAGTAGTAGTAGTAGTAGTAGTAGTAGTAGTAGTAGTAGTAATATTAGTAGTGATGGTGGTGGTAGTAATAGCAACAAAAACAGCAGCTGTAGTGGTGGTGGTGGTGATGGTGGTTGTAGTAGTAGTAGTAGTATAGTAGTAGTAGTAGTAGTAGTAGTAGTAGTAGTAGTAGTGGTAGTGGTGGTCGTAATAGTATCAGAAACAGCAGCTGTAGTGGTCACAGTGGTGGTGGTGGAAGTGCCTAGTAGTAGTAGTAGTAGTAGTAGTAGTAGCAGACATTTTGTGAGCTCTAACCTTAATTATTCATAGCAGCGAGAAGAAAACACTAGCAGCTGGTTATTGTTAATAATATTATGTTTATCATCCGTGGTAATTATTATGATTAACGGCATTATAGTAAATGGTATAGTAATGGTTATTATCACAACATATATAATTATCATCATCACCATCATCATCAATGTCATTATTGTCGTCATCATCACCATCATCATCATCATCATCATCATCATCATCATCATCATCACCATCATCACCACCACCACCACCACCATCATCATCATCATCATCATCATCATCATCATCATCATCATCATCGTTTTCAAACATCAGCTTTCCCATGCTTGGATGCATCAGGCATGATTTGTTGTGTCAGATTTTTCTACGGCTGGATGCCTTTCCTGACGTCAACACTCACCTGTTTCCAAGCAAGGTGTGATATTTTCCCCAAGGCTGGACGTGTGTTTCACAGATGACTGGGAATGAATGGCACCTCTTGCATGACAGCTTGGCATAATGTCAGAACAAGGAAACACATACACACACACACACATGGACACACGGACACACATGGACACACACGGACACACACACACACATGCATATTTAATTCTATTTTTTTCTTTTTAGTTCTTTTATTCCTTTACATGTTTCAGTCATTTCACTGTGGCCATGCTGGAGCACAACCTTCAAGGGTTTTAGTCAAACAAATCGACCTCAGGATTTCTTTTTTAAAGCCTGGTATATATTCTCTTGCAAAGTCACAGGGATGTAAACACACCAACATCGGTTGTCAAGCAGTGATGGAGGATAAACACAGGCACAAAAACACACACAAATACACACACACACACATACATACATACATACATATATACATACTTACACACACACACACACACACACATATATATATATATATATATATATATATATACCGGAGTAAACACATAAATGTGAAACAAGGTTGAATTTTCTGCTGCTTTTAAATAAAGTATATATATATATATATATATATATATATAGCAAGTAAGTAACAAGGATGTCCAGGTATCAATGCATTACAGCCGTTTCAAACAAGGACACACACACAAGGACACGCACACACACAAGTACACACACATACACAAATACACACACACACACACACAAGGACACACACATATACAAGAACACATACACACAAGGACACACGCATGCACAAGGACACACATACAAACAAGGACACACACATACGAGGACACACACACACACAAGGATACACACACACAAGGACACACACACACACACACACACATACACACACAAAGACACACCCACCCACACACCAAGACAAAAGCACACACATGCACACAGACAAATGCGTACATGCACACCAACAAACACACACATGTTCTCCCATAGCAGCTTTCTTCCAGATTCCGTTGACCTAACCTACTCCCGATGCTCTCCTCAGGCTTGGGTTATAACAGAAAACACTTACCCAAAATGTCACACAGTGGGACCGAACCTGAAACCCTGTGGGTTAGGAAACAAATTCCTTAACCACACAGCAATGCCTGCACCTTATTGCGAATATACATTAATCTAATATGTGAGCCTCATCTACGAAATCAAAATTGCAAAAGCAGATCCATTTTGTACAGTAATGTTGATAATCACTGCACCATAGTAATTAAGGGTGATTACCACGATGTTATACTAATGATGATTATCAACATTATTTACTTTCCTTCTGGATAATGACAGTAATACACTTTTGTGCTAGATAATGACACTATCATGTATATTGGGTTTTGTGTCATGCTGAGGTGGTTATCTTGAAATTGCTGTATTTTAGTATTTTTCCACAAATCTTTCCATCATCATCATCATCATCATCATCATCATTATCATCATCATCATTATCATCCTCCTCATCATCATCGTCGTCATCATAATCATCATCATCATTATCATCATCATCATCATCATCTTCGTCATCGTTGTCATCGTCGTTATCGTAGTCATCGTCGTCAACGTCGTCATCATCGTCATCGTCGTCGTCATCATCATCATCATCGTTTAGTGTCTGTTTTCCATGCTAGCATGAGTTGGACGATTCGACCAGGGTCTGGGAAGCCAGGAGGCTGCACCAGACTCCAGTCTGATTTTGCAGTGTTTCTACAGCTGGATGCCCTTCCAAATGCCAACCATTCTGTGAGTGCAGTGGGTGTTTTTCACATTTTTCGGGTACCATTTAAGCTAAACTCTCAAATACTGAGGGTGCTGCTGTGAATGCAGAAGTCACCATCTCATCAGGCAGCAAAACAACTCTGTAGGGATGTCACCCCCTTGCACTACAACATCAGAGCTACCACCCACCGATGTAGGGAACAAAAATCCTCCCCAATAACATAAGTTTTGTTGAGCCTGATGCTGTGACACTCATCTTTCAACCTCAATGTTTCTTCTTGCAGTACCACTTATAATCTTTCTTGAACAACGTAATGGCTTGCTTTTTTTATTTTAAAAATGAATTGAAACGAAGACAGTGTATTTCAACTGAAGTATAGGTGCAGGAATGGCTGTGTGGTAAGTAGCTTGCTTACCAGCCACATGGTTCCAGGTTCAGTCCCACTGAATGGCACTTTGGGCAAGTGTCTTCTACTATAGCCTCGGGCCGACCAAAGCCTTGTGAGTCGATTTGGTAAACAGAAACTGAAAGAAGCCCGTCGTATATATGTATATATATATATCTGTGTGTATATGTTTGTGTGTCTGTGTTTGTCCCCACAACATCGCTTGACAACCAATGCTGGTGTGTTTACGTCCCAGTAACTTAGCAGTTTGGCAAAAGAGACTGATAGAATAAGTACTAGGCTTACAAAGAATAAGTCCTGGAGTCGATTTGCTTGACTAAAGGTGATGCTCCAGCATGGCCACAGTCAAATGACTGAAACAAGTAAAAGAGTAAAAGAGTAAAAGAGTAACAAAAGAATTAATACAAACGTGAGTGTAACAGTATAAATGTAATTTAAACGACGACTGTGGCTCATTCAAAAAGCAATAGTTTCGTGTTTAACAGGCTATGTCAGATCAAGTCACTTGCAAAGCATGGACAACCGTAAAATAAATGGCTGTTTCTCTACCTTAAGTGAAGTCAATATGAGCAATATAGATGCTGAAGAGAGAAGTGCTTCTAAGTATATGAGAAATCAGAGAATAAAAACAGTGTAAATCGAAGAAATTGAACTAAGATAATTCAGTTTCCATGTTTACAACCTTGCTTCTGTTTACAGCTGGGAAATTACAAGATGAAATTTAGGAATGTGTCAGTATTTAAGTACATGGAAGATGGTAATGGAGAATCTAAGAAATGTAAAAATTTGTGGAGAATTCAAAGCAAGATTAAATGCTGTTGCCGTAAAAGAGAAAATATGATCTTGTTTTCATTGGGTATATTCTAAATAAATGAATGGTTTGATCACTATCAGGAAATGTAAATAAATATATGTTTGTGCTGATAAAGGAGAGTTTATAAGGTTGCTCGATCTACTAGAAATAACAGCTAAATTTTCCTAAAGAATCACATTCTACCGTTCTATATTTAAGAGATGAGGAATTATGTACATTATTTACATTATTTGCATTATTTAAATTTGGTTGGCTGGCTTCCGTGCCGGTGGCACGTTAAAAGCTCCAACCGATCGTGGCCGATGCCGAACCCCCTGGCACCTGTGCAGGTGGCACGTAAAAAGCACCCACTACACTTGCGGAGTGGTTGGCATTAGGAAGGGCATCCAACTGTAGAAACTCTGCCAGATCAGACCGGAGCCTGGTACAGCCCCTGGCTTCCCAGACTCCGGTCGAACCATCCAACCCGTGCTAGCATGGAAAGCAGACGTTAAACGATGATGATGATGATGATGATGATGAAGATGGATATTTGTCCTTGTTTGTTGTTAACAACAAACAAGATGAGGACAAATATCTGTCAAATGTAAATAATGTAAATAATGTTCATATTCTACCATTTGAAAATGAAAACTATAACATCCTCCTCATTATCATCATCATTACTTATCATCTGTTTTTTATGCTGGCATGGGTTAGATGGTTCAACAGGAGCTGAGAAGCCAGGGAACTGCACCAGGCAATAAATTGCTTATATTTCTAAAATACACAAAATATAAAAATTTTTTTTATGCAGTTCTATAGGCGGAGGAGTGGCTGTGTGATAATTAGCTTGCTTACGAACCACATGGTTCTGGGTTCAGTCCCACTGTGTGGCACTGTGGGCAAGTGTCTTGTACTATAGCCTTGGGCCGACCAAGGCCTTGTGAGTGGATTTAGTAGACAGAAACTGAAAGAAGCCCGTCATATATATATATATATATGTTTGTGTGTCTGTGTTTCTCCCCCCAACATCACTTGACAACTGATGCTGGTGTGTTTATGTCCCTGTAACTTAGCAGTTTAGTAAAACAGACCGATAGAATAAGTACTAGGCTTACAAAGAATATGTCCTGGATCTATATTTAAGGGACGAGGAATTATGTACATTATTTACATTACTTACCTTATTTACATTTGACGGATATTTGTCCTCATCTTGTTTGTTGTTAACACAATATTTTGGCTGATGTACTCTCCAGCCTTCATCAGGTGTCTTGGGGAAATTTCAAACCTGGGTTCTCATTCCTAAGGTATTTTTCGTTATTATTATTATTATTATTATTATTCTATGTTTGACTTTTGCTTTATGTCTGTACAAGTTGGCTCCAAGTCTCACCCAGAGACCTCAAGAGACAACAGGTTGGAAGTTCTGTGCCATATATTTGGATTTTTTTTTGTTTTTTTTTTTTGGTGTTGTACTAGTGAATGTCTAATACATAAAAATAAAAAATAAAAAAATAAATAAATAAATAAATAAATAAAAATAAATAAAAAAAAAGTTTGTTTTAAACCTTGGGATTACATAGAGAGTATTTTGCGTAGGATATGAGCAGTTCCCATGAGCACTATCTTTTGAATTTCTGCCATTTTGGGGTTTCCTGGTATCTGAGTTAGGTAGCAATCAGTCCCTTTCGCTATCATTCCCAGGGCACCTATGACAACAGGTATTGTTTTAGTCTTCAGCTTCCACATTTTGCTGATTTCTATTTCAAGATCTTTATATTTTATTATTATTATTATCATTATTATTATTATTATTATTATTATCATGAAAATTAAAAGAAGAATTCCATTGTATTCTCCTTCATAATTTTTAGCTTTGCCCCTGAATAAGTTGCACTCCACATTTTTCAGTTAAAATGAAGTATAGAATAGTACAATTTACACACAAACAGGTGTGACTGCATGGCAAGAAAGTTGCTCCCCAACCACATAGTTTCAGGTTCAGTCCCACAGCGTGGCACCTTGGGTAAATGTCTTCAACAAAAGCCTTGAGCCAATCAAAGTTTTGTGAGTGATTTTGGTAGATGGAAACTGAAAGAAGCCTATCACGTTTTTTTTGTATGTATATGTGTTTGTATGTACACATGTGTGTGTTTGTGTCAATTTGTGTCTTTGTGTCTGTGTATGTTCCCCACCACTACTTGATAACCTGTGTTGGTATGTTTACATTCTCATAACTTAGCAGTTCAGCAAAAGACACCAATAGAATAAGAATCAGGCTTTAAAAAGTGTATTGGGGTTGATTTGGTTGACTAAAATTCCTCAAGGTGGTACCCCAGCATGGCCACAGTCTAATGACTGAAACAAGTAAAAGAATAAAAGAAATTAAAGCAAATATTTTAGGTATGATTACTCTTTTACTTGTTTCAGTCATTTGACTGCGGCCATGCTGGAGCACCACCTTGAGTCGAGCAAATCGACCCCGGGACTTATTCTTTGTAAGCCTAGTACTTATTTTATCGGTCTCTTTTGCCGAACCACTAAGTGACGGGGACATAAACACACCAGCATCGGTTGTCAAGCAATGCTAGGGGGACAATCACAGACACACAAACATACACACACACACACACACACACACACACACACACACACACACACACACACACACACACACACATACATATATATGACGGGCTTCTTTCAGTTTCTGTCTACCAAATTCAATCACAAGGCTTTGGTCGGCCCGAGACTATAGTAAAAAACACTTGCCCATGGTGCCACGCAGTGGGACTGAACCCAGAACCATGTGGTTGGTAAGCAAGCTACTTACCACACAGCCACTTCTGCACCTATGATTCAAAATATTTGGCTGCTATTTCTTGTAAGGTGGATAATGACATTACCTACTTTATGTAAAATAGAAATTAATGTATATTCTGATTTATGGTCGGCCCGAGGCTATAGTAGAAGACACTTGCCCAAGGTTCCACACAGTGGGACTGAACCCAGAACCATGTGGTTGGTAAGCAAGCTACTTACCACACAGCCACTCCTGCACCTATGATTCAAAATATTTGGCTGCTATTTCTTGTAAGGTGGATAGAGGCTCTGCTAACGACATTACCTACTTTATGTAAAACATAAATTACTGTATATTATGATTTATGATTGTGAATACAGATGCTACAAGTGGGTAATCAACAACACAAAGAGGGAGAAAATAGGATTGATTCAAGAGAAATTTGGCTGCTATTTCTAGCAATCTAAGCTACCTTATAGTGGTTCCTATATTGACTTGTGTGGCTTATGTTATCTACTTTATATAAAATGTTAAATTAGTGTGTATTTTGATTGTTGATTGGAGATACGGATGTTGCAGGTTGACAATCAACCATATGGACAGATGATAAAGAAATCAATGAACTAAATAAGATATGGCACAATCATATAAAGAGACAGATGAATAGCATTTGGAAGAAATATTATAGATATGTTAGATGCATTAGATAATTATTTAATAAATTTAAAAGCCAAAAGCATAAATTGACATGGTGCAATGCCCAAGCTGTGCTGTTCCTGTATTAGTATATATATATATATATATATATATATATATATATATATACATGTGTGTGTAATATTTTCATATGGAAGTTTAAATAAACAAATATTTATAGAAGTGAAAATAAGGAAATCAATGACAATATCTAAAGTAATCCAGTATCAGAAAGTTACGGAAATATATGTTATGAATACTGTAAGATAAATGACTTCTGCAATTAGGAAGCTAGCATATAGGCACTGGCGTGGCTGTGTGGTTAAGAAGCTTGCTTTCCAACCACTTGGTTCCAGGTTCAATCCTGCTGCATAGCACCTTGGCCAAATGTCTTGTACTAAAGCCCCGGATTGACCCATGCCTTGCAAGTGGATTTGGTTGATAGAAACTGAAAAGCCCACTGTATACATGTGTGTGTCTTTACTACCCACAAGGGGCTAAACACAGAGGAGACAAACAAGGACAGAGAGATGGATTAAGTCGATTATATCGAACCCAGTACGTAACTGGTACTTAATTTATTGACCCCGAAAGAATGAAAGGCAAAGTCGACCTTGGCGGAATTTGAACTCAGAACGTAACGGCAGACGAAATACGGCTACACATTTCGCCCGGCATGCTAACATTTCTGCCAGATTACCATCGTTTAACAACTGATGTTGGTGTGTTTACATCCCTGTTTCATAGCGATTCAGCAAAGGAGACAGATAGAATAAATACCAGACTTGAAAACAAAAACAAAAAATAAGTACCAGGGTCAATTCAGTCGACTCAAAGTTCTTCAAGGCATGGTGCTCCAGCATGGCCACAGCCTAATGACTGAAACAAGTAAAAGATAAAAGACAAAAATACAGAAGTGGATTCCCCATGATAGCTTGACCTGCTAGAAATAGTAGTCAAACCTCCTTCAAATGTCACCCTACTGCAATGGCTTTAAAACTGTATTGTGTGAAAAGGGATATTTTGAAATAAGGATTTAGATAATCCATACTAATGCTGTAAAAAGTGTTATAATATTGCTATACAATCCTTTCATCCTTTCGGGGTCGATAAATTAAGTACCAGTCGCATACTGTGGTCGATCTAATCAACTGGTCCCCTCCTACAAAATTTCAGGACTTGTGCCTATAGTAGAAAGGATTATTATCATTATTATTAATTGTTATTGTTATTATCATTATTATTATTATTATTATTATTATTATTATTATTATTATTAAGGTGGTGAGCTGACAGAATCGTTAGCATGCAGGGCGAAATGCTTAGTGGCATTTCGTTTGTCGTTGCATTCTGAGTTCAAATTCCACCAAGGTCAATTTTGCCTTTCATCCTTTTGGGGGTCAATAAAATAAGTATGTGATGAGCACTGGGGTCAATGCAATCGACTTACTCCCTTCCCTAAAACTCCCGATCTTGTGCCTATAGTAGAAAGTATTATTATTATTATTATTCAGTAGTTTTATTTTTATAGCGTGCTTTCACTTCACTACTGTGCGCAGCTCTGTGTGCCTTGGGTATGTACTGTGATTTGTTGTGATGCTCTGATGGTTATTGTATGGAAAGTGTTCTGCGTAGGATGTGTGCAGTGCCTAGTAGTGCAATTTTCTGTATGTTATATGTGTTTGTTACTCCTGGTGTTTTTGCTATGTATTTATCTGAATATTTTTTTATCATGCCTAATGCACCTACTATGATAGGAATTGTGTCTGTTTTTAGATTCCACATTCTGGTTACCTCTATTTCCAGGCCTTTGTATTTTGAAAGTTTCTCCATTTCTTCTTCTTCTTCTTCTTCTTCTTCTCCTCCTCCTCCTCCTCCTCCTCCTTCTTCTTCTTCTTCTTCTTCTTCTTCTTCTTCTTCTTCTTCTTCTTCTTCTTCTTATTATTATTATTATTATTATTATCATTATTATTATTATTATTATTATCATTATTATTATTATTATTAATATTATTATCATTGTCATTTACTTTTAATCTGCATGTTTGATGCAATCACCTGCCAGGGCACACCCAGCGCCCTAGGGCAAGTGAAGGTTAAGAGTTGTTGAAATATAGCTGAAAGCTTGGGGAGGGGAAGTAGAGAAATATCTCCATGTAATACAAACACAAACATTTACATTGATAGGGTTTTTCTAAGGATGTGGGCAGTACTTCTAAGCACAATCTTTTGGATTTCCTTGAGACATGGTTTTCCAGGGATATTGTCTAGGTGTTTCTGACATCCCTTTTTTATCATACCTAGGGCACCCACAATAACAGGAACAGTTTTTGTTTTAAGATTCCACATCCTCTGTATTTCGATTTCCAGGTCCTTATATTTACTAAGTTTGTCAAATTCCTTGACAGATACATTTTTATCAGTGGGGACGCTTACTTCTATTAGTCTGCAGGTATTTTCTTCCCTGTCTTTAACAATTATGTCTGGTCGATTAGCCTTGATCGTTCTGTCAGTGTTGACTGGAAAATCCCAGAGGATGGTGACATTTTTACCTTCAACAACTGGCTGGGGATGGTGTTCATACCAGTTAGCAGGAGTGTCGGATTTGTAGTGTTTACATATCTTCCAATGTATATACTGTCCTACCCTATCGTGGCGATTTTTGTATTCGTTTGGTGTCAGCACAGGACATCCCGAAACGAGATGGTCTATTGTTTCGTCAAATGTGTCACAGAATCTGCATTTAGGGTCAGTACCGTTTCGGAGAACGTTAGCCTGGTAATTTCTGGTAAACAAGCTTTGATCTTGTGCTGCCATTATGAAGCCTTCAGTCTCTGCTTTCAATCCAGAACTCTTCAGCCACTGATGGGTTGTTGCTTGGTCTACATCAGCATTTTGGCTTCGGAGAATGTATTGTCCATGCAGGGGCTTCTGGCTCCACCCCCTCTCAATTTGATTCTGCCCATTTTTTTTTGCAGTCTGCCTGATTCGCTTTGCTTGCTTGGTAGTCAGTGGTTTCTGGCTCTTCACCTGATTCAAGGTTAATGCCTAGTTCCCTTTCGAACTTATAAGCTTCCTTGACAATAGAATGCAGCTTTTTGCTGCTTTCGTGTTCACACACAAGTCGCAGCATCCAGTCTTTTGTACTAGATAGGTACCTGTTCATTCCTACAGTAGAGGTCTTATAGCACAGCTCCAATTGCATCATTCCTCTCCCCCCGCTGCTTCTAGATAGGTACAAGCGGTCTACATCTGCCTTAGGGTGGTGCATGCTCCTGGATGTCAGTAACTTTCTTGTCTTCCTGTCCAAGCGTTGGAGTTCCGTAAGGTTCCAGTTAATGATGTTAAAACTGTACTGGACTACTGGAAGTGCCAGGGTGTTAATGGCCTCAATGCAATTTTTGGAGTTGAGTTCAGTCTTCAGTACAAGCCTTATTCTCCTATAGTACTCCTTTCTTATTTTTTCCTTCATAGTAGCATGATGTATACCATCTCCTTCGTTGATTCCTAGGTATTTGTAACTTTCTTGTGGGTCAAGTTCCTTGATGGTAGTGTCAATATCTAATTTAACAGAAGCTGTTTGCCTGAGCTTGCCTCTTACAAAAGTTGCTTTAGCACACTTATCAAGGCCAAAATCCATTCCGATATCATTGCTAAACTCTTTAACAGTTGTTAGCAGCCCTTCTAGCTCTTGGTCATTCTTGGCAAACAGCTTTAGATCGTCCATATAAAAAGGTGGTTTATTAACTTGCTAAAAACTTTGTAGCCATATCTGGCACTATCCAATTCGTTTGAGAGTGGGATCAGTGCCATGCAAAAAAGTAATGGAGAGAGGGAGTCACCTTGAAAGATGCCTCGTTTGATGTTGATGCTGTTGTACTGGCTCATCCCATTACTATGGCTTAGAAAGAGATGTGTGTTCCACATGGTCATGCTATTCTCTAAGAATTTTGAGACGACAGGGGAGATCTTGTATATCTCAAGGGCCTTGAGTATCCATTTATGTGGGACACTGTCATACGCTTTCCTGTAGTCTATCCATGCCATACTCATTATTATTATTATTATTATTATTATCATTATTATTATTATTATTATTATCATTATTATTATTAATATTATCATTATATATTATTATTATTATTAATAATTATTATTATTATTATATTATTATTATTATTATTATTATTATTATTATTATTATTATATTATTATCTTATTATTATTATTATTATTATTATATTATTATCATTATTATTATTATTATTATTATTATGAAGGTGGCTATAGCCTGAGGCACCATGCAATGGGACTGAACTCAGTACAATATGGATCAGAAGCAAACATTACAACCACAAATGTGCCTATCAATATAAATGTTAAAATACATACATGTATTTTAATATAAAATGGTATCTTGTGTGTATATTAGCTTATGATAGAATTTTCCAGAATCCATGATTTTGAAACATTGGTAAAAAAAAAAAAGATCCATCCAGGTAATCCATCAAGACTAAAAATCAAAATGGTACTTCTTCTGCTTTCGGTCATGGCATCAGAGTTTATTAACTGACCGGTAAGATTTCCATTTTTTCCGTCTCGGATATTGCAATTCTTTATAAAAGGTTTTGTTTCTTCTCAGGTGAAACGTTTACCTTCTTTGCAAAAGCTTTATATAAAAGTTTCATTGATCGACAGATAATTCCAAAGTGGTATATTTTCAGTCTTAGGATTGATTCAAGATTAGGGAAATATTTCAAACTTCATAATACTTTATGGTTTTGTTTGGTTCAAGAGAAAGAAGGTGGATGTCATGACATCCGGTAACAGCTTTTCATATTCTAATATAGAGTTTATTAATTATTTATATCTAAAGAGTGAATCCACCTTTCCTTTAAGTCTCATTTCAGATTTTTGGTTTTACATTGTTTTATAATGCACAGATAGGAGACGGCTTGTGATGTTGCAAATCAGACAAAAGGTTGTAAGTCTTACACTTGGTAAACTAAAGGAAATTACACAAGTCTTTCCATAAATATTTCTTCAATATTTCTTGCTTCCAAGTACAAAAATCTTCTGATTAATATGGTTTCAAATTTTAGGTACAAAGCCAGAAATTTAAAAGGGGAATTGGCAAGTTGATTACATCGACCAGAGGGCTCAAATTGTCCTTATTTCATTGACCCCCCCAAAAAATGAAAGGGAAAGATAGCCCCAGCAGAATTTGAACTCAGAACATAAAGGGTTTAGAAGAAATACTGCAAAGCACTTATCCCAATGTTCTAACAATTCCGCAGGCTTGCTGCCTTAATAATAATAATAATAATAGTAATAATAATAATATTGATTATAATAATAATAATAATAATGATAATAATAATAATAATAATAATAATAATAATAATAATAATAATAATAATAATAATAATAATAAATTTACTCTTTTCTTGTGATCACAATATAGCGGCGAAAGAATTTGACAAGATCAGTAAATATAAAGACATGCTAATAAAATTGAAAAAATGTGGCATCTCAAGGCAACTACAGTACCAGTGATTGTAGGATCTCTAGGAATGATTAAAAAAGGTGCTGAAACCTATTTGAAAATGCTACCAGGATTACTATCCCTACAGGAAGTGCAAAAAATCGTGTTAACTGGAACGATTCATGTACTGAGAAGAGCATTGTTGCTGTGGAAACAACATCCATCCATGAATTTATTCATTTATTAAGTTTTAAATACATATTTTATCTGTGAATTTGCGTGTGTAATCTGAGAATGCATACAATGAGCTTCTTTGCCCTAGGTGTACGGAAAACACTCAGCAAGAAACGGAAGAAAATTTGAAGAAAGAAGGAAATAATAATGATAATAATGATAATAATGATAATAATAATAATAATAATAATAATAACAACAACAACAACAACAATGATAATGGTTTCAAATGTCGGCACAGGGCCAGCAATTTCTTGGAGAGGTCAAGTTGATTTACATCAGACCTAGTTTAAAACTGGTGCTCATTTAATTGTGCCCAAAAGGACAAAAGTCAAAGTCAGCATTGATGGAATTTGAACTCAGAATACTAAGCATTTTGTCTGGCATATTAATGATTCTGCCAGCTCACCACCCTAATAATTATATTAATAATAATAATTTTTCATTATTATTATTAATAATAATTTCTTTTGATTAAGTGTATGACCAAATTCTTCCGGAATAGAATCAGTGTCAGAATATTATTAGTACTTAATTCATCAATTCTGGAGAAACGAAGGTCAAAAACGTCTTTGACAATGTTTGAACTCTGAATATAAAAAGGTTGAAGCTAAGTTCTTTAACAAACTTAATCCAAGTACTCTTTTATTTGCATAACTTTCTATCTTACAAATTAAGTTATTAACAATCATATGGCTTATAAAAATTATTCAAATATATGAATTCTCTGAAACAAGTTGAATGATTGAATAAAATGTGCTTTATTTTGTTCTAAAGTAAATTTTAAAAAAAAAAGTTAAATGATAGATTCAAATTTATAAAGTGCATCAAAGTAAATTTGACATATCTAACTTTTAAGAGAAATATTTATTGAATAAAATACTTTGGTAATTTCCAGTATTTTGATGTAGAAATGGCAAAACTGATTTGTCTGATGAAAAAAAAATCAATAACACAGTTCAATGCTGCTTTCAAGAGAATCTGTTAGCTCACTTAAAATTTTTCGCACATCGTATTGATAATTGATCATAATTCAAACTGAATTTTTGCTGTTATGACAGGTTTTGTTGATAAGGGTAAACTTTGATCCTCTGTACAAGTGTTAAGAAAAAAATCAATAAAGAATAAAACGAAAAGCGAAAACAGCTAAAGAAATTTTGTAAAACAGTTCATTAGTTACTGCAAATACATTGAAAGGAGAAGGAAAAACAAGAGATACATGAAATAATGGAGGCTGTAGAGTTTAATGTTTTCTTCCCTCTTTTACAGAAAGAGTCCTTTTGAAAAACCCCAGAGACAATTAACATTGGTTCTGAAACGAAGAAGAGATTTAAAGATTTACCACATTCATGAACAACTCGTATTAGAATAAGAAGAAGAAGAAGAAAATATAAAAGAAAAGAAATGAGGTTCCATCAATGTCTATGACAGAGTTGGAGATTGTAAAGAAGGTCGCATTCAGTTAAATCACTTTGATAAACAATTCGAAAACAAAACAAAACACACGGAGTAATTGTTGTAGAGATAAATATTATTGATTGTGAAGACAGCTTTTGATCATCCAACACATTATTTAGATTTTGTATGGATCGTACAATATCTCTAAGATGTTAATTATTAGGATATAGAATGTTTACAGAAAGTAATTTTTCTTTTCATAGCTTTGGGAAACACTGGTGGCATTATTATGATTATAAACGTGATTTATGTTCTCCCAGAGACAAAATGACTCACCCCATTGCTTGCGAATGCCATTCGTAGTGGAAAGAGTAGAGCATTAGTAAAGATATTACTATTAATTCTTTCTCTCTTATTGTTCAGCGCTAATAAATGGAATGTGAAAGACTTTTCATTCAGAAAAAAGTGTTTTAGAAGGACGCCTGTTTGGAGAAGAATGAGTGAGTATGCTTTACAGCTAAAATATATGCAACAGGCAGAGAAAATATGGCTGTGACATGGTATTTCACATGGAATTATATTATATTAATATCTTAGAGGACTTTATGGAGATCAGGATATCTAATGCATGACTCGAATTTCATGTTAAATAGAAGAGATAATATATCACAGTTAAGGCACTGTTGTTTCACCCATTTCTGATGGTGGGAGAATTTAAAGGCATAGAATTAAGTAACAAGCCAAGATATTCAAAAATTTCTCAAGAATTTGGTTTTTACAGATCTTGTTATTAAGGGTGAATTTAGATAAACTGAAGACTTAAAAGTCAATAATCCACTATTTTGTCCATTGAAAACATCTTGTCTTTCTGGAAGAAATACTTTGAATGATATCACATAAGGATTGTTAATGGGGGGTCGACCCTTTCCAGCATGGAAAAAGAGATGCTTATGATGATGGTGATGATGAGGATGAAGATGATAATGATGATGATGATGAATGATGATGACAATGACGATGAAGACAACAACAGTGAAGATGATGATGTATATGCAATGTGTGTGGATGATGACTGGTGTGTGCAAAAATAGTTGGTATTTCAAGTTAGCAGAACATATAGAAGAGAGAAACCAAGGAAGACTTAGGATGAAGAGGTGAAGGCTGACCAGGACACATTGCATTCCACAGAGGACATGCCGACGACTGTAAGGATTGGAGATCAATGGTGTTACAGAAGACCTACTTATCCTTGGCAAAATCTGCTTCAACACAGGGGTGGTCTCTGAAATTATACATATGTGCAATACATACGTACACACATACATGTATACATACATTCATACATTCAAAGTGACAGGTTGCATATTTAGTGTGGGAGACTATTCATCGAAAATATGGTGAATATAGGTGCAGGAGTGGCTGTGTGGTAAGTAGCTTGCTTACCAACTACATAGTTCCGGGTTCAGTCCCACTGCATGGCACCTTGGGCAAGTGTCTTCTACTATAGCCTCGGGCCGACCAAAGCCTTGTGAGTGGATTTGGTAGACGGAAACTGAAAGAAGCCCGTCGTATATATGTATATATATATATATATGTATGTATGTGTGTGTGTTTATGTGTTTGTGTTTGTCCCCCCAACATCGCTCGACAACTGATGCTGGTGTGTTTATGTCTCCATAACTTAGCGGTTCGGCAAAAAACACTGATAGGATAAGTATTAGGCTTACAAAGAATAAGTCCTGGGGTTGACTTGCTCGACTAAAGGTGGTGCTTCAGCATGGCCACAGTCAAATGACTGAAACAAGTGAAAGAGTAAAAGAGTAACTTTGGAACCACAACTATCAGCCTTGTTAAATAAATGGCTAAACTTCATATGAATTAATTGATGGAGCCTTTTATTAACGATCGTAGTGATTTTCGGCTGAAATTTGACTTTAGTATGCAGAGAGTTACTATAAACAGCATGGCTGGACACAACATCAACAACAACACAATCGAGGAACAGAACAAAAACAACAGCTCAATATACACACGTGTATATATGTGCATGCACGTGTGCTTGTGTGAGTGCACAGCCACTCCTGCACCTTTCTTCATAAAGAAGAGATAAATTTCTTCCAGCCTTGTCCATTCTTAAATTCCTCACATAAGTAACGGATTATAGTAATACAATAATCCCATAAGGTGATGAGGAAGCAAAACCGTTAAAATGCTGGGAAAATGCTTCCCTGCATTTTGATCCATATTTATGTTTAGTTCAAATTCTGTCAATATTTACTTTTGCCTTTTATCCTTTCAGAGTAAAAAAAGAATCAGTACCTATTTCTTTACAACCCACAATGGGCTAAACACAGAGAGGACAAACAAGGACAGACAAACGGATTGAGTCGATTATATCGATCCCACTGCATAACTGGTACTTATTTAATCAACCCCGAAAGGATGAAAGGCAAAGTTGACCTCAAAATGTAGCGGCAGATGAAATACCTATTTCTTTACTACTCACAAGGGGCTAAACACAGAGGGACAAACAAGGACAGACAAATGGATTAAGTCGATTATATGACCCCAGTGCATAACTGGTACTTATTTAATCAACCCCAAAAGGATGAAAAGCAAAATCGACCTCGGCGGAATTTGAACTCAAAACGTAGCGGCAGATGAAATACTGCCAAGTATTTCACCCGGCGTGCTAACGTTTCTGCCAGCTCGCTGCTGAATCAGTACCAGCTGGACACTGGGGTTGATAATTGAATAGCCATTCCTCTGAAATTGCTATCTTTGTGCCAAAATACGAAACCGATGGAGTGATGCCATATTGTTTTCACCTTCCAGCAATGTCTAACTCTTCTCTTTTATTAGTGACACTAGCAAAAGAATTCTTCTTCTTCTTCTTGTTAATGCTTTCCATTCTGTAAATTAATGTTTCCTTTTGTTAAAATGTCAATTTTTCACTTGTCAAAATGTCTTTGTCTGTCATATTATTTTCTTGTTTATATTTGTATTTTCATTGTGTTTATTGTTGCAAGTTCTGGTCAATGTTTTTCCATTCCCTTAAAATGGGAAGCCATAATTACAAGAATGTAAACACATGAAAAGAAAATCTAATATTTTTAAAAAGCGGACTATTTTGTCGAGTCGATCGACAGGGATGGTATATTCCAAAGTCATCTGCTCATAAAATAACTTCCACTCAAAAGTAGAAAAGAAAACAAAGCGAATCCAGCAAGACTTGGTGATAAACTGATCTTCTGAGAACTATCTGAAGACACGTCAGTTCATGCAAAAATACAACATCTACAATATCACAATCATGGTCATGTTGATGATGATTGGCATCGTCATCATCATTATTGATGAAACAATCACCATCATCATCATCATCATCATAATTATCATCATCATCATTACCACCACCACCACCACCACCACCATCATCACCATCATCATCATCATCATCATCATCACTATCATCGTCATCATCATCATCATCATCATCGTCGTTGTCGTCATTGCTGTCTTCATCATCATCGAGGACAACAGCAAAGTTGACAACATCATCATCATCGAGGACAATTGTTTCTAGACCAGGACTGTGCAGGGAGCTGTTGTTTGTTTACATTGACCAAGTACTTGATTGGTACTTTATTTTATTGATCACAGAAGACGAAAGACAAAATTGACCTTGGTGGGATTTGAATTCAGAATGTAAAGAACTGGAAGTAATACAACAAGGTATTTTGTTCAAAACTCAAATGATTCTGCCAGTCCATTGCTCTTATCATAATAATAATAATAATAATAATAATAATAATTTTAACAACAATAATAATAATAATAATAATAATAATAATAATAATAATAATAATAATAATAATAATAATAATAATGGCATCTCAAGGCAACTACAGTACCAGTGATTGTAGGATCTCTCAGAATGATAAAAAAAAGGTACTGAAACCTATTTGAAAATGATACCAGGCTTACCATCCCTACAGAAAGTGCAAAAGTCGTGTTAAGTGGAATGACTCATGTACTGGGAAGAGCATTATCGCTGTCAAAACAACATCCATTCATGAATTTATTTGTTTATAAATATTTTTAAATATATAGTTTACCTGTGAATTTGTGTGTGTAATCTGGGAATGCATACAATGAGCTTCTCTGCCCTAGGTGTACGGAAAACACTTTGCGAGAAATGGAAAAAAATTTGAAGAAAGAAGGGAAAAAAACAATAATAATAATAATAGCAGCAGTAATAATAATAATGATGATTTCAAATTTTGGCACATGCCCAGCAATTTCAGAGGAGAGGGTACATCAACTTATTTTATCGGATGAAGCACAAAGTTGACCTTGGCTGAATTTGAACTCAGAAAACCACGATGGACAAAATGCCGCTGGGCGCTTTCCCTGGCGTGCTCATGATTCTGCTAGCTTGCTGTTTTAATAATAATAATAATGATAATAATAATAATAATAATAATAATAATAATAATAATAATAATAATGATAATGATAATAATAATAATAATAAATAATAATAATAATAATAATAATAATAAGGCGAAAGAATTTGACAAGCTCAGAAAATATAAAGACCTGCTCATTGAAATTGAGAAAATGTGGCATCTCAAGGTGGTTACAATACCAGTGATCGTAGGAGCACTAGGAACGATCAAGAAGGGAACCCGAAAATTATATGAGAATGATCCCTGGCTTACCATCCCTGCAAGAAGTGCAAAAGATTGTCTTAACTGGTACATCACACGTATTGAGAAGAGCATTGTCGATGTGAGAACTATTACTACCCATGTATTTTAATTTAACTTTATTTCTATCAAAAAAAAAAAAATGAACGAACTAGTGAGTTTAGTTTAATGGCCTACCAATGTATACTATGAGTTTCTTTGCCCTAGGAGTCGGGAAGACACTCAGCAAGAAATGGAAGCAAATTTGAAAGAAAAAAAAAATAATAATAATAATATAATAATAATAATAATAATAATAATATAATAACAATAATAATGTTAATGCTGGTAATAGGAGGATGACAGTGAAAAACAAATAAGTCAAATATAATTGACAATCTTGGTAGTAATCAGCTAAGTGAGGTTGATGAAATAGTCTGTAACCATAACGTTGGGCAAAATACATTAATATTGGATTAAACTAAGCTATTCCTAATATACTATTTTCCTAATATTATATTAATTTGCATAATAAATAAGCTCTGTATTAAACCAAAATATTATTTTGCACTGGTAAAATTTCATCAAGTAGAACAGCATCTGGTAAAAGCTAAAAGCATAAAGATTTTGAAGTACCAATTTAAGGAAGCAGAATATTCAAAGCCCAGAGGGTATTTTACAAACGGAGAAGCAAAAGTATAGGGTGCAAAATGACTATCTAGTATTTTTCTATGGATATGAAAATCGGAGAGAAGAAAACACATGGTGATGGAGAATATTCAGCATCAAATGGTTGCAAAGAGTCCAAAATGACATAATTGAGATGGCAATAGACATGAACAGGATCAGTGACAAAATAAGATGTAGTTGGATCTGGACCTTGTTGGGTCTGGATCAGACATGTTCTCAGATAAGATTGAGAACGTGATTATATGGTGGCACTAAAGGGACAGCCTGAGGGGAAAAGAGCAGCAAAGTGCTTTAGAGTCACCATGATATTTTTAACCCTTTTGATACCAACCCAGCTGAAACTACCTCTGGCTCTATGCTATAAATGTCTTGTTTTCATAAGTTCTGAATTAAAATCTTCCACCAAACCTTAGTCACAATTTATGTTCCTTACACTAGCTTAATGATAACTAAGTCATTTTACTAAATTCTTTGTTATATTTAAAATCAATTGAAAGAAATACAGAGTATTTCAACTGAAATATGGTAACAAAAGGGTTAAAGTCACCATGATATTTTTAACAATTTTGATACCAACCTGGTTGAAACCACCTCTGGCTCTGAGTACAAATGTTTTGTTTTCATAAGTTTTGAATTAAAATCTTCCACCAAACCTTAGTCACAATTTATGTTCCTAACACTAGCTTAATGATAACTAAGTTATTTCACTAAATTCTTTGTTATATTTAAAATTAATTGAAAGAAACACAGAGCATCTCAACAGAAATATGGTAACAAAAGGGTTAAAATATATAATAGAGAAACAATTCTTAACCCTTTTGATATCAACCTGGCTGAAACCAGCTCTGACTCTGAGTACAAGTGTCTTGTTTTCATAAGTTTTGAATTAAAATCTTCTACCAAACCTTAGTCAAAATTTATCTTCCTGACACTAGCTTAATGATAACCAAGTTATTTTACTAAATTCTTTGTTATATTTAAAATCAATTGAAAGAAACATAGAGCATCTCAAAAAAAATATGGTAACAAAAGGGTTAAAACTACATGGTGAAGGGTCATTGACAAAAAAGGAGACAAGATGGGTGGAGAAGGTGGAATGGGACCAGAACAATAGTAGAAAACAGAACTGGTTGGAGATATTGTGTTGTGGCCTTGTGTGCCTCATGACAAAGAGAGAACTAACTTCTTCACTACTTTAAGAAGAACAAATGACCAATAACTTGTTTTCAAGCAACCCACCATCTGTGTCTGTGGCAATCTGGCAGACTGGCCCCTGTGCAGGTGGCACATAAAAAGCACCCACTACACACTCAGAGTGGTTGGCATTAGGAAGGGCATCCAACTGTAGAAACACTGCCAGATAAGACTGGAGCCTGGTGCAGCTGCTGGCTCCCCAAACCTCAGTCAAACCGTCCAACCCATGCCAGCATGGAAAACAGACACTAAACGATGATGATAATGATGTGGATGAATAAGCATTACACTTGACAAAGAAGTCTGAATGCTAAAGGGTTAAACACCAAATGGCTACAAGGGTCCACATGAATAAAATAAGGATCTAAGGGGTCCCTGCGGATTACAAAAGGGTTGAAAATTGCTGATCTAGAGTGAGTGATGAGGAAATGATAAGCTTGCATATTCTTCCTTAAAAGACATAAAACAATTGCCTTTCTCTTTACTCTCCGAATAAGAACACAGATGTTGTTTCAAACAGGTAAATAACAACGGAAAACAAGACGAAAACTACTTCAAAACAATACATGTCCATAATACGTTGGCTTGTAGGTTTTTCGCCTCTTTTGTATTTGTCCTATTTATAAAGTTTAGATCTCAGACAGATTGTAGCCTGTCTCGAGTCACTAGTCAAAGAATGGTACTATAGCAACAACATTAGAAAGATCATTTGCAGGCCAGTAGACAGTTCAGATGTCAATTCTTTCTGGAGTTGAGCAGCTCATTGTCAGGTTTATTGGCATTTTTCAGATTAATTTTACCAGGCATCCTTTTAATTTTTCTATCATTGATGTCTGTGTTGAAATTGGAATTCTTTCATTACCTCTACTAAATATGTGCACAAATTGATTATTTTCAATGCTGGCATTATACTTTTTTTTCTTTCCATTCTTCATTATAGGAGGGTTCCATATATGTTAAAAAAAAAGAAAGATTGTAGTACAACCACTGTCACTTCTATTATTATTATCATTATTATTATTATTATTATTATTATTTTTATTATTATTGCTGTTGTTATTATTATTATTATTTTTTTATTATTATTTTTTTATTATTATTTTTATTATTATTATTTTTATCATCATCATCATCATCATCATCATTATTATTGTTATTATTGTTATTATTGCTACTACTACTACTATTATTATTTTTATTATTATTATATTATTATTATTATTATTATTATTTTTATTATTATTGCTGTTGTTATTATTATTATTATTTTTTTATTATTATTTTTATTATTATTATTTTTATTATTATTATTTTTATCATCATCATCATCATCATCATCATCATTATTATTGTTATTATTGTTATTATTGCTACTACTACTACTATTATTATTTTATTATTATTATTATTATTATTATTGCTGCTGCTGCTACTACTACTATTACTACTACTACTACTACTACTACTACTACTACTATTATTATTGCTACTACTACTACTACTACTACTATCATTATTGTCGTTGCTGTTGTTGTTATTGTTGTTCTAGATGATGATGTTACGTTGTTGCCATCATCATCATCATCATCATCATCATCAGCATCAGCAACATTTTTTTTAAAAGAAAGAAAGAAAGAAAGAAAAAAAAAAGAACTGAAGAATTTCTGGAAGTAACATTTTAAAATTTTGTTTTTTGTGAGTTTTGAACAAATCAATTACCAGTTCTCTCGTTGTAAGCCCTACCATAGTTTGTTGGAGCTGTTTGGTTTTTGTTAACCATTTTTTTAATAGTCTTTTTTAAAAAAATTTCTTCTTGAGGAATGTCTTCACTCTCTATCAGCCAACTGCATAGATGGAAAATTGGAAGTTACATCACTTACACACACACACACGCACGCACACACACACACACACACACATACACACACACACACACACACACTCACACAAACACACACACACATGCAAGCATGCATGTATAAACACACACACATGCAAACACACACTCACACAAACACACATGCACACAAACACACATGCAAACACACACTCACACAACACACACACACACACACACACATACACACACACACACACAAACACACACTCACACAAACACACACACATGCAAACACACACTCACACAAACACACACACATGCAAACACACACTCACACAAACACACATGCAAACACACACACACGCAAACACACACACACATGCAAAAACACACACACAGATGCAAACATGCATACACAAACACATACACACATAAACACACACCCACAAACACATACAAACACACACACATGCACATGTAAACACCCATACACAAACCCCCCCCACCCACACACACACACAAGAAAATGACTGTTGTCTTTTTCCTTGTGTAAAAGGGGAAAATATAATTGGAGAACTTTTGTTGTAGTTGTTCACATCCAGGTCAACTCTCATAAAGTAAACCTCTTCTGTCTCAGAGAGCATGCAATGATAATGGGCTCTGTCCCTTCCTGCAGATTCAGTTAGTAAATAAAAAAAGACAAAACAGAAGGAAAAAAACAAAACAAATCTTGATTAAAGCATTTTAGTTAGGACCATTCTGGTTTTTGATACACCAGGGACAAGATAGCATGTGTCCTTCCTTTTCTAAGATTATTATCTTAGATGTTACAGGGAAATTTGACTGTCATTTCTAGTAGATCAAGTAACCACATAGGAGATCTTTCATTGGTCTGTTATGGGCAAATGTAATCCCCCAAAGGAATTTCACATAATCCTTTCTATTATAGGCACAAGGCCTGAAATTTTGGGGAGGAGAACAGCTGATTACATTGTCCCCAGTGCGTTACCGGTACTTATTTTAGTGACCCCAAAATGATGAAATGCAAAATTCGAACCTGGCAGGATTAGAACTTAGATCATGAAGACTGACAAAATATCACTAAGCATTTTGCCCAGTGGAATAGTAATTCTGCCTGAAAGACATTTCACATCTTAATATTTAATGATAATGGTGATAATATTAACAAGAGCACTCAGAGAGGGCAAGCCTCCACCAAGGCAACACTGACGTCCTCTCAAGGATTAGCCGAAGATGAGTTTTAAAATGAGAATATCTTAAATACACTCGACTGTCCTCACATATGAGAATACTAAAAATAAACCCAACCGCTCTCAAAAATTAAGTAAAATAAACTAGAAAAATAATCCAGAATCCTTGTCTGGTACTGGATCGATTCCAAAATCTAACCAGTTCATGCCAGTTATGAGGCCAAACATCTCTGAAAGTTTCATCTGAATCCATCCTGCAGTTCTTGAGATATTTTGTCCATCGATAAAACAAACAAACATGCTAACAAACACAACTGGAAATAATACCTCTGCCTTCGCTAAGGCAGAGGTAATTATAATAATAATAATAATAATAATGATAATAATAATAATGATAATAATAATAATAATAGTAATAATAATAATAATACCTGTGAATTTGCATGTGTAATCTGGGAATGCATGCAATGAGCTTCTCTGCCGTAGGTGTACAGAAAACACTTGGCGAGAAATGGAAGAAAATTTGAAGAAAGAAGGAAAAAAAGCAATGATAATAACAAAAATAATAATACTAATAATAATAATAATAATAATAATAATAATAATAATAATAATAATAATAATGATAAAGGTTTCAAATTTTGGCACAAGGCCAGCAATTTTCAAAGGAGGCAGTAAGTTGATTACATTGACCCCATTGCTCAAATGATACCTTTTTTTTATTGATCTCGAAAGGATGAAAGGCAAAGCTGACCCACCAGCATTTGAACTCAGAATGTGAAGTTGGGCAAAATACCACTGAACATTTTGTTCATAACAGTAATGATTCTGCTGGCTTGCTGTCTCAATTTTTGGTTGAGGGCCAGAAGTTTTTGTAGGAAGGTAGAAATCGATTACATCTACTCCCAGTACTTGAGTGGTACTTATTTTATCAACCCTAAAAGGACAAAATGCAAATTCAACCTCAATGGAATATGAACTCAAGACGTAAAGACAAATGAAATGCTGCTAATGTATTGTCCAGGCCAGATCACTGCCTTAATAATGATGATGATGATGGTGATGATGGTGATGATGATGGTGATGACAGTGATGATATAACATGATGATGACGGTGATTACAATGACAACGACGATGATGACGATGATGATAATTTATACGTTGACAAGGGAAACAGGATCCCTCTTCTTGTAAAAGTATCATAAATATGTATTCTGCAAAAAAGTATTGAATAATTCTTCTATCTAATGTGGAATTGTTTCCATTATATTTCAACATAAAAAAACAAATGCAACCACACACATTTTGTACATACATACACACACACACACACACACACACATACAAACACACACATTTAGTAATAGTAAAAGTATGACAACAAAAGAATGAATGAGACCTCGATATTATGTAAATAGAGGAATTTATCTGTAATATAATATGTGACAATTATTCGGTTGTCATAATAAAACTCTGAGTTTCGGATGTTGGCACGTAAATTTGCTCTGGCATCTCATTGGTTATTAAGACAAACCTTAATATCTGATGAGATGGCGGAGCAGTTTTCCGTCCTGACATCCGAAACTCAGAGTTTTATTATGGCAACATATTATATCATCATCATCATCATCATCATCGTTTAACGTCCGCTTTCCATGCTAGCATGTGTTGGATGGTTCAACTGGGGTCTGGCAAGCCCGAAGGCTGCACCAGGCCAGTCAGATCTGGCAGTGTTTCTAACGCCAACCACTCCGAGAGTGTAGTGGGTGATTTTATGTGCCACCGACACAGGTGCCAGACGAGGCTGGCAGACGGCCATGCTCGGATGGTGTTTTTTATGTGCCACCGACACAGGTGCCAGACGAGGCTGGCAGACGGCCATGCTCGGATGGTGTTTTTTATGTGCCACCGACACAGGTGCCAGACGAGGCTGGCAGACGGCCACGCTCGGATGGTGTTTTCTTATGTGTCACCGGCACAGGTGCCAGACGAAGCTGGCGAACGGCCACGCTCGGATGGTGTTTGTTACATGCCCTCAGCACGGAGGCCAGTCGATGCGGTAATATATATATATATATAATATATATATATATATATATATATACATATATATATATGTGTGTATATATATATGTATGTGTGTGTATATATATATATATATATATATATAAATACATATATACATATACATATATATGTATAATATATGTATATATATATATATACACCACATTTACACACACATACATATACCTAAGTGATGTCACAATGCTTGATTGCTGAAATTTGAACACTTAAATTAAATAGCTAAAATAAAACATAAAACAAGTGTTGGGATAATTTGTTTGATTAGACCTGTTAAGGTGGTGCACCAGCATGGCCACAATGCAACAAGTGACAACTAGAGCCACATAGCAATATCATTAATGTGTCAATTGTCTTACCTGTGGGAAACACACAATACTAACAGCAAAATATAAAACTTTGACGTTAAAGTCAACTGACTAATACCCTCTCTTCATGTTATCCAGCCAAGTCCATGTCTATTTCACAGGTTTGGTTATGCAAATAGAGGAAAACTGAGTATGTATATTTTTTTTATTAATATTTAGCAAAAGCAAAGAGTGATTAAAAAAAAATGAAAGTTTTATGCATTGGCATTTATCAAACTTTTCTGTTTTTACAATACACATAAACTGCAACTAGTAGTTTTTACAGGAATGGGAAGCTTTTAGTACTAGGGGCAAATTGCATATCTAAAATAAGCCTGTTAGGATGTGTCCATGCTGAGAAGACTCGGCAAGCGCAAGTGAGACCATAACCTTGTGGCCTACGCCAGGAGTGTAACCAGTCCACTTATGTGTGCCTTTCCTTCATTGGACACTAAACTCTGCTTGCGAAGACTTGTTGAGGCAAGTGAAATCAATATCGAAATCAAATTTGATGACTGGCATCCATGCTAGTGGAGCACTAAGAGAACCATACGAGTGAGATCGGAGCTAGAGCAACAAGCTGGCCTCCGAGCCGATGGCACGTTAAAAACACCATTCTGAGTGTGATCATTACCTGCGTCGCCTACTATCACTTGTGCTGGTGGCATGTGAAAAAACATTCCAGCAAGGTCGTTGCCAGTGCCACTGGACTGGCTACTGTACAGGAGGCACATAAAAAACACCATTTGAGCATTGCCGTTGCCAGTACCGCCTGACTGACCCTCATGCCGGTTGCACATAAAAGCACCCAGTACACTCTCGAAGTGGTTAACGTTAGGAAGGGCATCCAGCTGTAGAAACTCTGCCAGATCAAGATTGGAGCCTGGTGCAGCCATCTGGTTCACCAGTCCTCAGTCAAATTGTTCAACCCATGCCAGCATGGAAAGCGGACGTTAAACGATGATGATGATGATGATGATAATAATTTATAATTAATTTGGATATACCTTATAATAGTTTCAAATTTTTTCACAAGTCTAGCAATTTTGGGGAAGGGTAACTTGACTACATCAACCCCCCCCCCCCCCAGGGTTCATCTGGTACTTATTTTATTGACTTCAAAAGGGTGAAAGGCAAAGTCAACCCCAGTGAGATTTGAACTCGTGATATAAAGACGGATGTAATATGGCAAAGCATTTTGCCCATTGTTCTGCTGGCTTACTCTTTTACTCTTTTACTTGTTTCAGTCATTTGACTGCGGCCATGCTGGAGCACCGCCTTTAGTCGATCTAGCAAATTGACCCCAGGACTTATTCTTTGTAAGCCTAGAACTTATTCTATTGGTCTCTTTTGCCGAACCGCTAAGTTACGGGGACGTAAACACATCAGCATCGGTTGTCAAGCACAGACACACAAACATATATACACTCACATACATACACATATATCATCATCATCATCATCATCATCGTTTTCCATGCTAGCATGGGTTGGACGGTTCTACTGGGGTCTGTGAAGCCAGAAGGCTTCATCAGGCCCAGTCAAATCTGGCAGTGTTTCTACGGCTGGATGCCCTTCCTAACGCCAACCACTCCGTGAGTGTAGTGGGTGCTTTTTACGTGCCACCCGCACTGGTGCCAGACAGAGCTGGCAAACGGCCACGAACGGATGGTGCTTTTTATGTGCCACCGGCACGAGGGCCAGGCGAGGCTGGCAACGGACACATATATGTACATATATACGATGGGCTGCTTTCAGTTTCTGTCTACCAAATCCACTCACAAGGCTTTGGTCAGCCCAAGGCTATAGTAGAAGACACTTGCTCAAGGTGCCACACAGTGGGACTGAACCTGGAACCGTGTGGTTCGTAAGCAAGCTACTTATCACACAGCCACTCCTACGCCTTTTTGGTTACAACTTACATTAAATTTATATTTCAGAACTAGGCTTATATCTATGTTTTATTTGTATGTTCTTAATGAATTAATCAATGATAGGTTTAAAAATTTGTTATTTTACCCCTGGGTAAAAGATTTTCCCACTCCTGGCTCAGAGAAAGGAAAAAAAAATACATGCTCTATGAAAGGTAAGTTAACTTTAAAGTTATATAAGCAAAGTTATATAATTATATAATTTTTTATACATCACCAAATATAAAATACATATATTTATTAATTCAGTTTGACTTGTCTGTCATTATTATTTATTTGTATATATCGTCCTTGGAATTATAAGAAACAGTTCTTGTATATTATGATGGATAGAGAGACAACAAATTGTCTGACTTTTGGGAGGTTTCACACAAATTATGAATATATGTCGACAGCAATTAAATGAGTTTAACTCACAGGACATGAATCATGCAAGTGAAAGATATTTTTCTTTTCAGTTATATATCATCATCTCATTACTTAGAACAGTTATATTCAATGTATTCATTGCTTTGACAACTGATTTTTAAATAGATGTCATAAAATTACTTGCAATGAATTTCATGTCAGCTACAATCAAAATAGCTAAATATTAAGTAAAATTTCATCGTCTTCGTCAAATGTGTTTAAAGAAGGATATGAAATTATAGCTTAAAGGCCATAGAATTATAAGCATCAAAAACTAGCATCTGATACATATATGAATACCTTCAATAAACTAAGAATTCATGATTGTAAAATTTGTATCTTTCTAACAATTATTCCCTGATTATGGAATTTGGAAATGGTGTAAATACTCTTATGTCATCGACATTTCTTGTTCTGGTAATGAAGAGACATCTTATGAATCCTTTTAATACCAACACATCTTTTTTCTTTACTACCCACAAGGGGCTAAACACAGAGAAGACAAACAAGGACAGGCAAATGGATTAAGTCGATTATATCAACCCCAGTACGTAAATGGTACTTAATTTATCGACCCCGAAAGGATGAAAGGCAAAGTCGACCTTGGCAGAATTTGAACTCAGAATGTAGTGGCAGACAAAATACCACTAAGCATTTCACCCGGTGTGCTAACGATTCTGCCAGCTTGCCGCCTTCAATGATACCAACACATCTGAGACTGCCACAGGTTCTATGATACAAACTTCCTGTCTTTAAAGCGATCTAAATTGAAATCTTTTATCAAAATTTCATGTTATGTTCCAAACACCAGCTTAATAATAATAACAAAGTTATTTTCCTGAATTCTTCATTACTTTCGAAATTAATTGAGAAAAATAAACAGGAAAACAGATAGGGTGCTTCAACAGAAATACGATAACAAAAGGGTTAATATTTCAGATGACTTTCAATTTCTATGTTTTGCTTCAGTTTTCTGTTATGAATAACATAGGCTAAATTTTATGAGGACTTCATTTTAACAACGACCAAACACTGAAGCAGATAATCGAATTGCAATTTTAAAATCAATAATATGTCTTGTGAGTGAATTCAGTAAATGGTAATAATGTGGAAGCCCATAATGAGTGTATGCATATGTGTGTATAATTGTGATTGTGTGTATGTGTAGTGTGTGCTCAAATGGATACATACGTACAAACATACATATGTATGCATGAGTGTATATATGTATGTATGTATATGTATGTATGTATGTATATATGTATGTATATATGCATGCATGTATGTATGTGTGTGTACGTATGTATGTATGTATGTATGTATGCATGCATGTATGTATGTGTGTAAATGTATGTATGTATTATGTATGTATGCATGTATGTATGTGTGTGTACGTATGTATGTATGTATGCATGTATGCATGTATGTATGTATGTATGTGTGTGTATGTATGTATATATATATATGTATGTATGTATGTGTATGTATGTATGTATGTATGTATGCATGCATGTATGTATGTATGTATGTATGTATGTATGCATGTATGTATGTGTGTAAATGTATGTATGTATGTAAGTATATAATTATGCACCAGGAGTTGAATGTAGTAAATGGTGAACAGTGGTGAGAGTAAAATTCATATAAACACATACATAGTTGCAGGCATGACTGTGTTGTAAGAAGCTTGCTTACCAACCACATGATTCTGGGTTCAGTTCCAATGTGTGGCACCTTGTGCAAGTGACTTCTACTATAGCCTTGGGTTGACCAAAGCCTTGTGAGTGGATTTGGTAGATGGAAACTGAAAGAAACCTGTTGTATATATGTATATAAATATATAAATATATATATATATATATATATATATATATATATATATATATATATATAAATATATATATATATTGTTGTATCTGGGGAGAGTCATTTTCTTTTTGTGTCTTATATGTAACACACTTACCGGTAAAATTTCCACTTTTTTCTTATTTTTATTTTCCTAAAATTTTCATTGCGTCTTGCAACCTTTTCAATAGTCTTGACTAAATCCAAAAACGAAATATATGTGTGTATGTGTGTGTGTGTGTCTGTTTTTGTTACCCCACTGTCACTTGGCAACCAATGTTGGTGTGTTTATGTCCCTGTAACTTAGTGGTTTGGCAAAAAGAGACCACTAGAATAAGTACCAGCCTTACAAAGAGTAAGTCTTTGATTAAAGGCAGTGCTCCAGCATGGCTGCAGTCAAATGACTGAAACAAGCAAAAGAAGAAAAGAATATGCACATATATATGAATATATGTAATAAAAACAGAATGCATTTTCTGGTACTGCTACAATTGTTTCAATAAAAATCTTTATTGTGATGCAAACACAGTACAGGCAAGTATGCAGTATGCACAGCATGTACTATGTTATGCAACTCCCAACTCATCAGGTTTACCATGTAAACAAACAGGCAGTGAAATGTTGATTAATCCACAGATCATCAGCATGTGAAATTTCTAATCAGAATTACCAACATTTAAGAAATGTAAATGAATGGGACTACAGAGTGTCAGTCATAAGACACAATAAAAGTTGTTGGTGATGATGATGATGATGATGATAAGTTAAAAAGGTGACATTGGTAAAACATGCTTGTATTAGCAGCAGATAGCATGTACCAAATATGACATTTAACTTTTCAAAACACATTTGAATACAGTTGCTGATTTTGTTCTAAAACACTTATTTACTATGTTATATTGTTCTGTATATTAAGGAGTGACATGGTTGATAAATTATTGTTACTTTTTTCATTTGCTAATTTCATCTTGATTAAAGTACTCCAATTAATTATCACAGAACTATTAAAATATTAGCTTCAATTAAGGGAGATTCACCTAATTATAATTCTGAAAAAATAACTTAAGGGAAATTGCCAAGACTAGAAAAGGTTTCTGCAAAATTTCAGCAGAAAAGGAGGGATAAAAGGGGAAGGGAAAATAAAATATAATCATTGATAAACAGAGATAACCATAATCAGAGAACAAGCAATTATAACATGTAAATACTTAAATAGAAAGAGTTTAGGATAAATCTAATAGCAAAGGTGGTCAACTCATTATGAGAAGACAGTATTGGCACAGACAAATAAATATGTATACTGGACTAATGAAAGTAGCTTAGGCAATAATCAGTGTTAACATAAACATGTAAATCTATAAATTTATAAATTTATGTTAGTTAAATATCGAAATTTAGAGAGATCATTTATATAGCTGCAACAAAGTTATGAGTTGAAAGGCCAGAAATAACAGAGATAGAAAAACAGGACCAATATTACCAATAAAAATTTTAAAAATGAAAGAAACCATGTATACTAATGATTCCTTTAACCAATATTGTCAGAATATT
>NC_042999.1:16234841-16242341 GCF_006345805.1 Octopus sinensis
ATTTCCAGGAATTCTTCCACGAATGGAAACGATGCTGGATACAGTGTGTGTCTTCAGAAGGGGTCGACTTTAAAAGGAGATTAAATGCCAAACTAATATATACTCTTTACTCTTTACTCTTTTACATGTTTCAGTCATTTGACTGTGGCCATGCTGGAGCACACCCTTTTAGTTGAGCAAATCGACCCCAGGACTTATTCTTCATAAGACTAGTACTTATTTTATCGGTCTCTTTTGCCGAACCACTAAGTTACGGGGACGTAAACACACAAGGATCAGTTGTCAAGTGATGTTGGGGGGACAAACACAGACACACAAACATATACACACACATACATATATATGCATATATACGACGGGCTTCTTTCAGTTTCCGTCTACCAAATCCACTCACAATGTTTTGGTTGGCCCGAGGTTATAGTAGAAGACACTTGTCCAAGGTGCCACGCAGTGGGACTGAACCCAGAACCATGTGGTTGGTAAGCAACGTACTTACCACACAGCCACTCCTACGCCTATATGTTGTAGTCTCCTTTTTATATCATCTGTCATGACACTTTTTGATCAGATCTCATTTGTATATGTTTCTTTACATTATGTTTTTTGCTTCTTAAAATTCCTGTCCTGTCATTCATTTCCATAACCATTTGATATGTGGACGTCATCAGCTCAAGTTTAACATTTAACTAATATGGAATTAGAACTATTAAATTAGAATTAACAACCAGCAAAATAATATTAAATTAAAAAAAAACAAACAAACATAAAAGAACTAAAAGAAACTTGAAAAATAATTTGAAATTTCTTTAATGAAGATTCAGCAAAATTATGATTTATTAGATTAAAGCATAATAATTTATTAGATTAAAGCATAATAAAGTGCATTCCCAAAAGATATGGTTTTAATTGAACAGGGCAATTCAAAAGTCCTTTCATCATTAACTTAAATACGCACAAGTGAAGGCACAATGACTCAGTGGTTAGGGCAGTGGACTCATGGTTGTAGGATCACGGTTTCGATTCCCAGACTGGGCGTTGTGAGAGTTTATTGAGCGAAAACACCTAAAGCTCCATGAGGCTCCAGCAGTGGATGGTGGTAATCCCTACTGTACTCTTTCACCACAACTTTCTCTCAGTCTTTCTTCCTGTTTCTGTTGTACCTATATTTCAAAGGGCCAGCCTTGTCACACTCTGTGTCACACTGAATCACTCCCGAGAACTATGTTAAGGGTTCACATGTCTGTGGAGTGCTCAGCCACTTGCATGTTAATTTTATGAGCAGGCTATTCCGTTGATCATATCAACTGGAAGCCTCATCGTCGTAACCGACAGAGTACTAAGATGAAGTGGGCACAGGCATGGCTGTGTGGTAAGTAGCTTGCTTACCAATCACATGGTTTCAGGTTCAATCCCACTGCATGGCTCCTTGGGCAAATGTCTTCTACTATAGCACTGTGTGAACCAAAGCCTTGTGAGTGGATTTGGTAGATGGAAATTGAAAGAAACCCTGTGCGTAAAAATATATGTTTACATGAATGTATGTATATGTGGGAGGGTATATCAATGTGTTTCTTTGTCCTGACATCATGTGGTTGTTGTAAACGAATGTCATTCATATCCAATATTCTGCAAAAACATGTCTGGCCATGGTGAAACATTAACTTGTTTAGAAGCAGGTAATGGTTTGCAACAGGAAAGGCATCCAGCTGTAAGATATATGCCACAATAAAACTCTGATCCATGCAAGCACAGAAAAGTGGATGTTAAAATTTTGATGAAGATGGTGATGAAGATGATGTATAGATTTGTCTATGTGTTTGTGTGTATGTGTGTGTATGTTTGTGTCTTTGTTTTGGTATCGTGCAAAACACACCAGCATCTGTTATCAAGCGATGTTGGGAAGACAAACACAGACACACAAACACATACACACACACACACACACACATATATATATATATATATATATATAACGGGAAGCTTTATGAAAATAAACAAAAGACGAAGGCAGGTGGAATACAAACAAACAATTGTATTAGTATGGCGCTCAGGAATATCAATAAAACAAGTCTTTTACGTTTCGAGCCTACGCTCTTCAACAGAAAGATACACAGAAAAGAAACACGGAGAGAAACAAGGAGAGAAAAAAATGCGTGCAGAAGCTAGCGAATCAACATATATATATATATATATATATATACATATGCATATATATGACGGGCTTCTTTGAGTTTCCATCTACCAAATCCACTCACAAGGCTTTGGTCAGCCCAAGGCTATAATAGAAGACACTTGCCAAAGGTGTCACACAGTGGGACTGAACCTGGAACCATGTAGTTAGTAAGCAACTACTTACCACACAGCCACTCCTATGCCTATCATCATTATCATCATCATCATCACCACCAGATCCACTCACAAGCTTCAGGTCTGCCTGAGGCTTCAATTGAAAGCCACTTTCCTAAGGTGCCACACAGCGGGATTATTGCTGGAAAGCAACAGCTATTCTTACCACGCAGCCATTCTTGCGTCTGTTTATTAATTTATTTTCGAAAATAAAACCACGGTAAGACTTATTTGCTTATGAAACTAATGTTACGTAATATTTTGGTATGTCATTATCACTGCATTAATATAAATATTATTATGGTTTGTTTTATAAAGCAGTAATTATAACAAATGTTATCCTGTCTAAAAATGATTGACTACAATGAAGCAGAAACACTGTCATGGTATATCACCTCAAACTCTCAGTGATTAAACTGCTACAGGAGAAAAATCGCATAAAATAAAGTGAAAGTAAATTATGATGTAGAACTGTCTGAATGAGGGAAAAAAATAAAATAAAATGCAATTACAGGAAAACATTATTTTGTCGACAAACCAACATGGCTTACGAGAATGAAAGAGAATTAGAATGGAAATATCATTTGTAAAAATGTCCTTCGTTTAAATGTAAAAAAAGATATTTAGATGCATAGAGGGTGACATATTAGATGTTGGGTCAGTAGATCATATCTTCATATTTTAATCCCTTTCTTTCTCTCTCTCTCTCTCTATCTATCTATCCTTTTATTCTATCCTTTTATTCTTTTCTTCCATTCTTTTATTTTTTTATTCTTTTATTTGTTTCAGTCATTTGACTGTGGCCATGCTGAAGCACCACCTTTAGTTGAACAAATCGACCCCAGGACTTATTCTTTGGAAGCCTAGTAATCATTTTAGCAGTCTTTTGCTGAACTGCAAAGTTACTGGGACATAAACACACCTGCATCGGTTGTCAAGCAATGTTGGGGGACAAACACACAAACACACACACACACACACACATGACGGGATTCTTTCAGTTTCCACCTACCAAATTCACTCACAAGGCTTTGCTCGGCCCTAGGCAATAGTAGAAGACACTTGCCCAAGGTGCCATGCAGTGGGACTGGACCCAGAACTATGTGGTTGGTAAGCTTACCACACAGCTGCTCCTGCGCCTATACACACACACACACATATGTATATATGACAGGCATTTTTCAGTTTCCGTCTACCAAATCCACTTAGAAAGTTTTGGTCAACCCAAGCCTAAAGCAGAAGGTACTTGCCCAAGGTGCCATGTAGTGGGACTGAACCCAATACCATGTGGTTGGTGAGCAAGCTACTTACTGCACAGCCACTCCTGCACCTATACACACACACATATACACACACACACACACACATATATATATGTATATACGACAGGCTTCTTTCAGTTTCTGTCTACCAAATCTACTTAGAAAGCTTTGGTCAGCCCAAGGCAAAAGCAGAAGGTACTTGCCCAAGGTGCCCAGCAGTGGGACTTAATCTGGAACCATGTGGTCAGGAAACAACCTTCTTCCTTCACATCTCCACCTGCACCTACGTCTATCTATGTCTGCACGTATGTCTATCTATAATAGACAGAATATTTATTATCAACAGAATTGTCTATAGTAATTAAAGAATCAATTAATGAATCAATTTGAGCATAAGAACCATTTAGTTAATGAGACTTCATTCATTTTAGCATATCCATTGAATTTTCTATATAAAGAATGATGCAATTTGCAGGTGTGAAGTATAAAATTTTGAACATAAGATATATTTTGTTTCATGACAAAAATGTATTGACTAATAAAATTGTGTTGTTTCCCAGGAGGTTGTGTCTGTATATGCTGATAGGAAAAATAAGCAGGAAAAGAAAAATATATTCAAACAGCATACAATTACTCTTATACAAGTAACATGTACATGCACATTAATGATTCCACCATGAATTTTTAACTAATATCTACCTCATACAGTGTCTGATAACTGTTGCCCTCAAAACTTCTGGCAGAATCAGTCATTAAACCGATATTGTTTATTGTATCTCTGCATTTTTATATTTTCATTTCTAGCATTATCAATACTAGGTCTCTAACATTGTGGTACGAAGCTTGCTTACATAGGAGTAGGAGTGGCTGTGTGGTATGAAGCTTGCTTACTAATCACATGGTTCCAGGTTCAGTCCCACTGTGTGGCACCTTGGGCAAGTGTCTTCCACAATAGCCTTGGGCCGACCAAACGCTTGTGAGTGGATTTGGTAGATGGAAACTGAAAGAAACCCGTCACATATATGTATATATATATATATCATCATCATCATCATCATCATTTAGCATCCGCTATCCATGATGGCATGGGTTGGACGGTGCAACTGGGGTCTGGGAAGCCAGAAGGCTGCACCAGGCCCAGTCTGATCTGGCAATGTTTCTACGGCTGGATGCCCTTCCTAACGCTAACCACTCCATGAGTGGGTGCTTTTGACATGCCACCGGCACAGGTGCCAGACGAGGCTGGCAAACGGCCACGGTCAGATGGTGCTTTCTACGTGCCACCGGCACGGAGGCCAGGCGAGGCTAGCAAACGGCCATATATATATCATCATCATCATCATCATCATTTAACGTCCGCTTTCCATGCTAGCATGGGTTGGAAGGTTTTGACTGAGGGCTGGCAACCAGCTGGCTGCACCAGGCTCCAGTCTTGATCTGGCAGAGTTTCTACAGCTGGATCTGTATATATATGTATGTATGTGTGTGTGTATATGTTTGTGTGTCTGTGTTCATCCCCCCAACCATCGCTTGACAACCGATGCTGGTGTGTTTACGTCCACATAACTTAGCAGTTCGGCAAAAGAGACTGATGGAATAAGTACTAGGCTTACAAAGAATAAGTCCTGGGTTCGATTTGCTCGACTAAAGGCGGTGCTCCAGCATGGCTACAGTCAAATGACTGAAACAAGTAAAAGAGTAAAAGAGTAAAAGAGTATATATGTGTCTGACACAAATTTCAAGGTCTCTCTCTTTCTGTTTCTCTCTGTCTCTTTGTCTCTCTCTGTCTGTCTGTTTCTCTCTCTCTCTCTCTCTCTCTCTCTCTCTCTCACTCTCTCTCTCTCTCTTCCCTACTCTCTCTCTCTCTCTCTCTCTCTCTCTCTCTCTCTCTCTCTCTCTCTCTCTCTCTCAATTCCATCGTGACTAATTAAATCTGTTTCTATTTCTGCTTGTTAGAAATTTGTGTTTAACATTTGTCGTCGTGTTGTGAGTTGAGACAGACAATTTCTAGGATGGAAAACTTAAGAAGCTTTTACAGAACTTGCATTTTACAGAATGATATTATTATTATGTGGTTAATAGCTGGAATATTAAGCTATTCTTACTTGCGATTTAAACTATCGATCAGATATGGAACAGAATGAGATTATTGATGTTTTATGTGTGTTTCAGACACCAACATAGGAAAATGTGGAACTAAAACAACCATTATTTAGGATATCATTATTCAGTCTGTCTTCATATAAGGATCTTGCTGAAAAAAATTCTATGCTTTATCGGCATCACCATCATCATCATCATCATCATCCTCACTGTCATTACTGCCATTACCACCACCACCACCACCACCACCGCCACTGCCAACGCCACCGCTACCGCCACCGCTACCGCCACCGCTACCGCCACCGCTACCGCCACCGCTACCGCCACTGCTGCCACTGCCGCCGCCGCCACCACCACCATCATCATAATGACTTTCATCATCATCATCATCATCATCATCATCATCATTATCATCATCATAGTCATACCGCTCTCACCCCAACACCTCTAACCACCAAAGCTTTCCTCACTCTTTCCATCCACACAAACCAAGGTCTATATAATAATAATAATAATAATAATAATAATAATAATAATATTAATAAATCTACTCCTTCCTTACAATCACAATATAGCAGTGAAAGAATTTGACAAGATCAGTAAATATATAGACATTCTAATAGAAATTGAAAAAATGTGGCATCTTAAGGCGACTACAGTATCAGTGATTGTAGGATCTCTGGGAATTTTTAGAAAAAGGTACTTGAAAGCTATTTGAAAATAATACCAGGCTTACCATCCCTGCAGGAAGTGCAAAAACTCGTATTAACTGGAAACGCTCATGTACTGAGAAGAGCATTATCGCTGTCAAAACAACATCCATCCATGAATTTATTTATTTATTAATTTTTTTAAATACATATTTTACCTGTGAATATGCGTGTGTAATCTGGGAATGCATACAATGAGCTTCTCTGCCCTAGGTGTACAGAAAACACTTGGCAAGAAATGGAAGAAAATTTGAAGAAAGAAGGAAAATAATAATAATAATAATAATAATAATAATAATAATAATAATAATAATAATAAAAATAATAATCACAACTTTAACCAGTTGAGCATATCCCTTAGTGGCTGATGGTATGTGCATCTCTGATCATGAGCAGAAGTAGTTGGGGAGCATCATAGCCATGTGTTGAGAGGGATTCTTTGGGGTTTGAATAATTCACCTCTGGAAACATGGGTGGTTCTTTCAACATCCTTAAACAACCCTTATTCAGGGACCTTTTGAGCGGGATGGGCTACTCGACCTGAAGAAAATTCTAACTGGGCCCCACCTGCATGGTCATGCGCTGTTTACCTTGATATGAGATCACCATGTCGCGCACATATGGTTGTGATGCATGTGCCTGGTGTACCCTTATCAGACGGGTAGACATGATGGGTATATTGGGCTTCGTATATTTTACCCCAGTGTCACTTTGATGGCATGAACTGCTCTCTCACATAATAATAATAATAATAATAATAATAATAATGATAATAATGATAATGATAATAATATAATAATAATAATAATAATAATAATAATAATAATAATAATAATAATAATAATAATAATTTCTTAAGTAACCAGAAGATGGATTTGGTATTAATCTTTATTTTGTAAAATTGGTCACTTCCACCCATCCTGCTAATGTCCCCTATGGGTGGGACTCTGTTCAACGTGTTGTGTTGCATCCATTTTGCAGTCTGGGTCTCATTAGGTACATCCATACATACAGTTGTATGTATGGATGTACCTGAGATCCTGAGTTTTAGATCCTGAGTTTTGGCTGTCATGTTGTAA
>NC_042999.1:16247341-16282341 GCF_006345805.1 Octopus sinensis
AAGTGTGCAGATGTTAAAACTAAGTAATGACTGGGAACGTAAATTCTCCCTCCAAAATTCTGCCATGCACGCCGTCTGGGTGATCGCAATGGAATAAGAAATACACATGGTAATGCAATAAAAATGGTAAATAATTTTTCAGTGGTTTTTCGTATAACCAACAATTATTTACCGGTAAATTTCGGTATGTAAATATGACAAATTCATCGTCAGGAACTTTTGTAAAGTTCAGTATATAGTAAAAATAATTAATAATTAATAAAAATAATTAATTCCCTCGGTATGCGGCGGAGCAGCCTGTTGCTAGCCCTTTTAATTATTTTTACTATATACTGAACTTTACAAAAGTTCCTGACGATGAATTTGTCATATTTACATACCGAAATTTACCGGTAAATAATTGTTGGTTATACGAAAAACCACTGAAAAATTATTTACCATTTTTATTGCATTACCATGTGGATTTCTTATTCCATTGCGATCACCCAGACGGCGCGCATGGCAGAATTTTGGAGGGAGAATTTACGTTCCCAGTCATTACTTAGTTTTAACATCTGCACACTTCCCCCCACTATCTGATGTCGCTTGGTCAGAGGTGAGGGCCTGTGGCATTTGGTAAATCTATCGAATATAGTGTTGACGAAGGAAATCAAGCTATTTTCTGAGCTTGTGATCTAGAAACATGTTCACTATTAACGGTAAGAGATTGTTTTCGTTTATTAGCTACTCCGATTTTGCGTATGTGAATCGCGGGGTCCATCGTATTTGGAATCTCCATTTATGGAAAATGAAAAAACAGTCTTTTAATTATATATATATATATATATATATATACATATATATACATATATATACATACATATATATATATATATATATATAGAGAGAGAGAGAGAGAGATATCTATCTATATATATATGCTTGTCCAAGGTGCCATGCAGTGGGACTGAGCCCGGAACCATGTTGTTGGGAAGCCAGCTACTTACCACTCAGCCACATCTGCACCTATAGCTACTTCTGTACATATGAATTCAGAATATTAGAAAGGAATGATTTTTAGTTAAATCAATTACTCTCTCTCTCTCTCTATCCCTCTTTCTCACAACACACACATGCACACATATTCGTATACATATGATGGGCTTCTTTCAGTTTCCATATACTAAATTCACTCATATGTCTTTGATTGGTCCAGAGTTATAGTAGAAGGCCTTTGCCCAAGGTGCCATGCAGCAAGATTGAACCCAGAACCATGTGGTTGGGAAGCAAACACAGGTAAAACAGAATAAATGTTGAGGATGATGATGATGGTGATGATACATTCATTAGATACTGATTCCACCAATTATAACAGGTATGACGAGGGAAAAATATTTATTACGAATGCGTGGGCAGTTACAATTAGCTTGTATAATTGATCAGCAATTAGTTTCCCTAGCTGTGCTCAAATCATTAATCTTAATGATGTTGCTAATTATCATGATCAAATTAGAAAAAAAAAATGATAAAATTCTGCAAAATATGTATTTGTGGTATTTGTTCTGAGACTTTGTATTCTGGATTCAAATTCTGCCAAGGACAAATTTGTCTTGTATTCCTTTAGGGATGGTAAAATAAAGTATCTGCTAATTACAGGGGCAAGTGATGTTAACAAACTCCTTATCATCAAAACTGCAGAATGAGACAACTGGGCGTAGCTCTTTGGGCACCGATGATCTGGCATGGCTGACCAGACATTTGATCATTTTTTTCTAGTGACAGTGCTATTTGGCACTGGAGGCAAACACACACACACACACACACACACAGACAAGCACACACACACACACAGACAAGCACAGACACACATATACACGCATATACATATACATGCATACACATAAAAATACACATACAGATAGAGATACAGAGAAAGAGGGAGGGGGCGAGAGAGAAAAGGAGAGAGAGAGAGAGAGAGAGAGAGAGTGAGAACAATAGAAGTACTGGTTTTCAAAATTTTGGCACAAGGTCAGCAATTTCGTGGGAGGTGTAAGTCAGTTGCATCGACCCTCTGTGTTCAACTGGTATTTATACTATTGTTGTAATGCCAATATTCATGATGATACATTTTTTACACTATAACCGTGTAGTAACAGTAAAATATATAACAAAGCAGGGTAAGGACAACGTAACAATCCAACAAATGCTCCATGATCTATACACAAACCAACAAATGTTCTACAATCTATACCAGAACCAACAAATGCACCACAATCTATACACGACCCAAACAAATGCACCACAATCTATACACGACCCAACAAACAATATTCCAACAAACTGCCAAAACGACACCTTATGACTTCCTGTGATTAATGCTGCTCTCCCTCTTTCTCACTCATACCACTATTATTTATAATCATTCAGTCAGTCTAGTCTCACAGCGGGTATCATGACTCTCGCCACAACGGTTATCAATTCTGAAAGGATGAGAGACAAATTCTACTCCAGCACCATTTGAAGTCAGAACATCAGTTCAGAAGAACTGCATTAAGCATTTAGGTACATTAACCCTTCCTACCCAACTGGTACCTATTTTATCAAACCTGAAAGGATGAAAGGCAATGCAAGGTGAAGAAAGTGGAGGCACATGGCTTACTGGTAAGGGTATTGGATTCATCATAACGTCCGCTTTCAATGCTGGGATAGGTTGGACGGTTTGACTGGGGGGACTGGTGAACCAGATGGCTGCACCAGGGTCCAATCTGATCTGGTAGAGTTTCTCCAGCTGGATGCCCTTCCTAACGCAAACCACTCTGAAAGTGTAGTGGGTGCTTTTACATGCCACCAGCATGAGGGCCAGTCAGGTGGTACTGGCAACGGCCACACTCAAATGGTGTTTTTACATGTCACCTGCACAGGAGCCAGTCCTTTGACACTGGCAACGCCCTCACTCGAATGCTGTTTTTCACATACCACCAGCACAAGCGCCAGTGGGGCGATGTTGATAACGATCCTGCTCAAATGGTGCTTATTACGTGCCACTTGCATGGGGGGCCAGTTAGCAGCCTTGGCAATGATCACACTCAGATGGTGCTCTTAGAGCTCCACTAGCATGGGTGCCAGTCATATGGTGCTGTCATCGAATTTGATTTCGATTTCACTTGCCTCAACAGGTCTTCGCAATACAGTTTAGTGTCCAACGAAAGAAAGGTACGCCTAAGTGGGCTGGTTACACCACTGGCATAGGCCATGGGTTATGGTCTCACTTGGCTTGCCAGGTCTTGATTGTAAGATTGTGGTTTCGATTTCTGGACTGGGCGACATGTTGTGTCCCTCAGTCAAAACCGTCCAACCAATGCTAGCATGGAAAACGGACGTTAAATGATGATGATGATGATAATGATATATATATATATATATTTCAAAAGGAAAAAGGGGTTGAGTACATTTTGAGTGATGGGCCTCACAGAGGCAATGACTGAGGCCTTTGATACCATGTCATGCTTGAGAAGAAGACCCATGGAGCTGAACAGGTATATTAAATGTACCATAATTTCACCTGTGTATATTCAGGGAAAAGAAATTAGGGTATTGAAGCATATAATATAGTCCCAACTTCACATATAGAACCAGGAGTATTTTCCTATGACACATTTTGAAAAAAAAGTGCATCTTAAATGCCATCAACTATGGCACATATTTGATATTCAAACCATGTAATTCTTCAAACATATCATGGTAATATAGTGATATTCTCTTTTGAAGGTTGTTTTATTGGTTAAATACTAATGGTAAATGGAGTCACCAATGATAACGTTCAGAGGAAGATTGGTGTAATCTATTGTTCAGAGCGCATTTTGGTAGTTAGTGTCTGCAACATAGAAAGTACTCTCGGTCAATATAAGATACAATATGCTTTATACATAGATATAAAATCTCCAGAGATTCACAACAGATTGTGCTCATGATTAGAACAATTTAGTCTTATGGTTTGGTCTAGACTAATGGAAGCATTTATACTTTACTATTACATTTAAAATTTGTTACTGGTTTTTTTTTCTCTATTTTTTTTTTTTATTCTTTTGGCTGAAATTGATAAAAAAATGTTTGAGCTTATTACTAGAGTAACAGACCTAAATAATAAAAGCAAAAACGATGGCTTACTTTAATTCTCTGCAGAAATCAATTGAGGAGAGATTACTGGTTGTCGAAACATATACAACAGTGTTAAAAAATTATGTTTTATTGCAACGCAGCAACATACTGTGTATATATATACTTATATTTACTCACTGTTAGATGATGGTTATCTACAATATCCTAACTAATTATTTTCTTGCAAAAACCACCCACCAAAAAAACAGAAAATCGCAAAAAAACCCAAAAAAAAACAAAAAAAAACATAACAAAATAACCTCGTCCCCAAGGGGGGAAAAAAAAAAAGGAAATGTGATAATTCAGAAAACGAAAATTAATAAGATAATTTCAAAGCACGTGTCGTTATTTGAAACCTTTCTTCATGGGTATTAATAATGATATGGGAAGGCAGCAAAATATAAAGTAAATAGATATTTAAAAATAATCAATAATATGAATATTAAATTAAGGTTATCATACGTAGCATCTCTAGCTTATGATTTGGTAATTTATAACACTTTATGAGGTTTCTATCAACCAACCAGATATGCCTCGTTTAGTTTTGTTATAATTAATGGACAACATAACACTAATAATTGGAATCCATTATTCTCATACAACATATTAGGCTAAATATTTGTTAATGGAGTTTCTGTTCATTTATTTTCCAGTTCCTATGTATATTACAGGAAATGGCAAGTATCTTGATATTTTCAAAAATTATCAAGTGGACTTTTTCTATCAGTGAAATGTTTGCTTTGGGGAAAATGAAAGGGAGAATGTGGATCGTTAAAGGCATTTATAGCAGATGTTATCATCATCAGTTTCAGGTATTGGCACAAAGTCAGGAATTTCGGAAGAGGTGCTAAGTCGCTTACATCGACCCCCACTCCTCAGCTGGTACCTATTTTATTGACCCCACCAAAAGGATGAAAGGCAAAATCGACCGTGGTAGAATTTGAACTCAGAATGTAAAGATGGACAAAGTTCCACTAAGCATTTTGTCCAGAGTGCTAATGATTCTGCCAGCTTGCCACCTAAAAGCTATCGTTATTCTTTTGCTTGTTTCAGGCGTCTGTCAGTGGCCATGCTGGAGCACCACCTTCAGTTGAACAAATCGACCCCAGGACTTATTCTTTGTAAGCCCAGTACTTATTCTATTTGTCTCTTTTGCAGAACAGCTAAGTTACGGGGGACATAAACGCACTGACATCAGTTGTTAAGTGATGGTGGTGGTGAGGGGACAAATACAGATACACAAAAACATACACACACACACACACACACGCACTCACACACACACACACGCACACACACACGCACACACACACACACACACATTTGGAATGACATATACTTTTGGAATGACCAATTTTAAACTCTATTGGATTTTAAGGTATTGGAATATTATATATATACCATTCTGCCTAAAAAAATGGATCTACAAATGCAATATCCCTACATATCTCACATCTAATAGCATGCCGGGCGAAATGCGTAGCCATATTTCGTCTGCCGTTACATTCTGGGTTCAAATTCCGCCGAGGTCGACTTTGCCTTTCATCCTTTCGGGGTCGATAAATTAAGTACCAGTTATGCACTGGGGTCGATGTAATCAACTTAATCCGTTTGTCTGTCTTTGTTTGTCCCCTCTGTGTTTAGCCCCTTGTGGGTAGTAAAGAAATATATTTTCTTTTATTTCCTCCACCTCACTCTCTATTTTACATCTTATCTAAATTAACTATTACTTAACCATCCTCTCACACCACTCCGATGAAGGGATATAATAAATATCCTGGAAACAGCAGTAAGACTGTCTATCTATAAATATTCTAAAGTCTACACAGCCTTGGTTTTTTTTATCTCATTACGAAATAAAAAAATTTTATATATATATATATGTATATACAGCTGGATGACCTTCCTGTCATCAACCCTTATCTGTTTCTAAGTAAAGTAACATTACCCCATGGCCAGGAATGCCTTGGAAGATTGGAAAGGAAAGATAACTCAAGAGTAACAGTGGCAGTTACAACTATCATGTGGTGTCAAGGCAAGGAGATGCTAACACTAACACACGCACACACATACACATACACACACACACACATAAATGACATGCAGGCTTCTTTCAGTTTCTTTCGGTTTTTGCATACTAAATCCACTCACAAAGCTTTGGTCTGTCCATGGCTATAGTAGAAGACATTTGCACTAGGTGCCATGCAGTGGGACTGAACCCAGACTCATGCAATTTGGAACCAAACTTCATACCACACAGCTACACCAGCACCTAGCTACACCTGTACACAGCCACACATGCTCATTGCCACACCTGTTCATAGCTACACCTGCATCTATCAGCAACTGAAATGCGATGTGCTAATTTATTATTTTCCGTGTATAAAATAATTATGGTCGTGCTGGTATTCAGTGAATCTGTCATGCAATTATTTAATCTAATACTACCGATTCCTACACTGTTTATTTGTAAGACTTTGAATTCTGCAATTCTAATTTTCTTTGGATTTTATTGATCTTTCATTTCTGTATTTTGCTTACAAGATTTTTGATGTGAACTCGTGTGTTGAAATATATTTTTTAAAAATCTTTATTCGAGTGTGATCGTTGCCAGAGCAGCTAACTGGCTTCTGTGCCTGAGGCACGTAAAAGACACCATTCGAGCGTGATCATTACCAGCATCACCTTACTGGCACCTGTGCCGGTGGCATGTGCAAAAGATTCGAGCAAGGTCCTTGCCAGTGCCGCCTGACTGGCCCCGTGCTGGTGGCACATAAAAGCACCCACTACACTCTCGGAGTAGTTGGCGTTAGGAAGGGCATCCAGCTGTAGAAACTCCGCCAGATCAAAATTGAAGCCTGGTGCAGCCATCTGGTTCGCTAGCCCTCAGTCATACATCCAACCCATGCTAGCATGTAAAGCAGACGTTAAACGACGATGATGATGATGATGAAAGTTATTATGGCAATAAAAACTCACAGCATAAGGACCTTTCTAACATGCAACAAAATATTGATTTTTAATAACCCTTGATTGGTGCTGATTCCATATAAAAGTCACTGGTACTGGTTCTATATGTAAAAATTATTGATACTTATTTCTTTACTGCCCACAAGGGGCTACACACAGAGGGGACAAACAAGGACAGACAAACAGATTAAGTCAATTATATCGACCCCAGTGCGTAACTGGTACTTATTTAATCAACCCCAAAAGGACGAAAGGCAAAGTCAACCTCGGCGGAATTTGAACTCAGAACTACTGCTAAACATTTCGCCTGGCATACAAACGCTTCTGCCAGCTCACCACCTTAAAATCATTGCTACTGGTGCCACATAAAAAGCACCCAGTACACTCTGTAAAGTGGTCGGCATTAGGAAGGGTATTTAGTTATAGAAACTATGCTGAAACAGACAAGTGGAGCCTGGTGTAGGCCCTGGCCTTGCCAGCTATTGTCAAACTGTCCAACTGTTCAACTGTCCAACCATGCCCCAGCATGGTCGCAGCTTATGTGTTGAAACAAGTAAAAGATTAAAAGATTAAAATAGGCATAGGAGTGGCTGTGTGGTAAGTAGCTTGCTTACAAACCACATAGTTCCGGGTTCAGTCCCATTGCGTGGCACCTTGGGCAAGTGTCTTCTACTATAGCCTCGGGCTGACCAAAACTTTGTGAGTGGATTTGGTAGATGGAAACTGAAAAGAAGCCCGTTGTATATATGTATATGTATATATATGTGTATGTGTGTGTATATATTTGTGTGTCTGTGTTTGTCCCACCAACATTGCTTGACAGCCGATATTGGTGTGTTTACGTCCCCGTAACTTAGCGGTTCGGCAAAAGAGACTGATAGAATAAGTACTAGGCTTACAAAGAATAAGTCCTGGGGTCAATTTGCTCGACTAAAGGCGGTGCTCCAGCACAGCCACAGTCACATGACTGAAGCAAGTAAAAGAGTAAAGAGATAAAGAGATAAAGATAGTTTAACACTTTCCATCAAAGAATTTAATGTGCATAGAAAATGTACATTAAACGATCAACTGACCTGAGTCTTCCCCTGGTTCTATAACACAAACTTACTTCTTTAAAGGGACTTTTGCCATCCATATTTCGGATCAGATACTATAATAGTTTAGGGTTCAAAGGCCCAGAGACCTACATGCTGTGGATATAGTTGTTTTCAAGAAGCAACTGTATCATCTGCTTTCTAGAAGTCTTGATGAGCCAAAACTCACAACTTGGTGAGCCAAGACTCCCAACAAGACTGACAACTGACAAGAGCAGCCCCTCAAAAACCCTTATTCACTAAATGCCAATTAAAGAAGAATGAAGTGTAGCAACACCAGTGGTGGTGCCTCATCATGGTCACAGCTTATGTGTTGAAACAAGTAAAAGATTAAAAAGATAAAGATAGTTTAACACTTTCCATCAAGGAGTAATGTTAACCCTTTTGTTACTGTATTTACTTTGAGACGCTCCGTGTTTCTTTCAATTACTTTAAATATAAGAAAGAATTTAGTAAAATAACTTAGTTATCCTTCAGCTAGTGTTAGGAACATAAATGGTGACTAAGGTTTGGTGGAAGATTTTAATTCAGAACTTTTGAAAACAAGAGCAAAAGGCAGTTTCAGCCCAGGTTGGTATCAAAATAAAAAAAATATCATGGTGACTTTAACCCTTTGGTAACCATATTTCTGTTGAGATGCTCTATGTTTCTTTCAATTATCTTTTAATATAACAAAGAATTTAGTAAAATAACTTAGTTATCATTCAGCTAGTGTTAGGAACATAAATTGTGACTAAGGTTTGGTGGAAGATTTTAATTCAAAACTCATGAAAACAAGACGTTTGTACTCAGAGCCAGAGCCAGTTTCAGCTGGGCTGGTAATGAAAGGGTTAAATCCTTAAAATCCTTAAAAATGTTTTAGCCCGAAGGCCGCGGCCATGCTGGGGCACCACCGCTGTTATGTTCCAAACACCAAATTAATAACGAAAAAGCTATTTTTTCACTAAATTCTTCCTTATTTTAAGAATTGATTTAAACAAAAATAATGTATTTTCAATAGAAATCTTGTAACAAAAGGCTTGAATAAATGAAGTCCACTTCCCAGAAAGAAACACAGCTAGCTGTTAGAACACTACATCCTTCAAAACTTCCATGCTGAAATTCATCAATGGTACAATTGATGTCCCCCCACTTTTTTTTAAATTACTCATTCACTGTTCACTTCCAGTGTGTTATTCTATGCACATTATTCATGCACATTTTGGCTTGTTTTCCTGATGAGTTGTAGAGCACCTGAGCACTGAATAGAATAAGATAATTATTTTTCAATTGAAAAACTAAGGTGTTGAGCTGGCAGAATCGTTAGCATGCCGGGTGAAATGATTAGCAGTATTTTGTCTGCCGTTACGTTCTGAGTTCAAATTCCGAATTTGCCTTTCATCCTTTCGGGGTCGATTAAATAAGTACCAGTTATGCACTGGGGTCGATGTAATCGACTTAATCCGTTTGTCTGTCCTTGTTTGTCCCCTCTGTGTGTAGCCCATTGTGGGTAGTAAAGAAATAGGTATTTCGTCTGCCGTTACGTTCTGAGTTTAAATTCCGCCGAGGTCGACTTTGCCTTTCATCCTTTCGAGGTTGATAAATTAAGTACTAGTTACGCATTGGGGTCGATGTAATTGACTTTATCCCTTTGTCTGTCCTTGTTTGTCCCCTCTATGTTTAGCCTCCTGTCGGGAATAAAGAAATTAGAAACGTTAGCACGCCGAACGAAATGCTTAGTGGCATTTCATCTGTCTTTTACATTCTGAGTTCAACTTCTGCCAAGATCAGTTTTGCCTTTTATCCTTTGGGGTGGGAGGCAATAAATTAAATACCAGTTATGTACAGGGGTCGACCTAATAGACTGGCCTCCTGCCCCAAAATTTTGGACCTTGTGCCTAGAGTAGAAAAGGATACACCTTTATATTAAGGTGGTGAGTTGGCAGAAATGTTAGCATACCGGACGAAATGCTTAGTGGTATTTCATCTGTCTTTATGTTCTGAGTTCAAATTCTGCTGAGGTCGACTTTGCCTTGTTTTTTGTTAACACAGCATTTTGGCTGATACACTCTCCAGCCTTCATCAGGTGTCTTGGGGTAATATGCCATTCCTATGGCATATGGCATAGTGGTTAAGAGCGTGGGCTACTAACCCCAAGAGGGGCGATAAATTAGATACCAGTTGCATACTGAGGTCGATATGATCGACTCCTTCTCCCTGAAACGAAAGCAATGCATTTCAACAGAAATAAGGTAACAAATGGGTTCAATACAGGAATTGGATATAATATTATTGTAAAGGATTTTTATCAGGAAATATATGTTCGTAAGATGCATATTGTTTAGAGATAGGATGAACAACTATTCTCCAAATACATTGATTAATGCAAGAAAAATAAATACAATATAAGGTGTTTTATTTCTATCAGGGTTTAAAATCGTGTATTTTTTTTCACAACTCAGATAATTGTTAACAGTTATAATAACCTTATGTTTCTTTCTTCAATATATCATGTTTGATGCTTTCTCCTAAATTTTCTTTAGACATTTTAGAAATTGCTTCATAGAGTAACCAGCCTTGTTGCCTTCATGGTTGACGAGTTTATTCTTTGTAGCTTCTCGGAAGCTGTATATCTTCAATAATGATTAGATGCATTACATCTGATGTTATAAGAATGATTGATGAATCAGTCCATTTTGTATGAAATTTCTAAGAAATGAAGGAATCTTTCACAAAAGATGTCTTTGATAAGGAACTATTGCAATGTATAGAATTTTTTTCTTTCACAAAGTATTTCCCTAGAAAAGGGTACATTTTTCTATACAAATATATAATGTTAATAAATAATGCGATTGGTCAAGTGACTTCCACCACAACAGTGACTGTCTTGAAGAAACAGAAGCAATTTTAACTCTAATCATGGTTTCTGGGTAAATACAACTATTTGTTGTATTTTTAAATCTATTTTGTATTTGTTTGTTTTATTGTTATTTAGTGGGGCGTGGCTGTGTGGTAAGAAGTTTGCTTCCCAACTACATGGTTCTAGGTTCAGTCCCTCTATGTTACACCCTGGGCAAAAAGTAATTAACTATAGCCTTGGGCTGACCAAAGCCTTGTGAGTGGATTTGGTAGATAGAAACTGAAATAAGCCAGTCATATATATATATATATATATATATATCATCATCATCATCATTATTTAACGTCCGTTTTCCATGCTAGCATGGGTTGGACGGTTCGACTGGAGTCTGGGAAGCCAGGAAGCTGCACCAGGCTCCAGTCTGATCTGACAGTGTTTCTACAGCTGGATGCCCTTCCTAATGCCAACCGCTCTGTGAGTGTAGTGGGCGTTTTTTACATGCTGCCGGCACAGGGGCCAGAGGAGGCTGGCAACATCCATGATCAGTCTGTGTTTTTTATATGCCTTCATGAGAACCCAATATAGACATTTCTCTGAAGACTGAAAAAAAAATGATGAACATCCTTAATCGGTTTTTAAACCTTTTTGGTTTCTCATCAGAGGCATCTACATTATTCTAACAATCTCCAGAGAAACAAGCAGTCAAATTGTTTATATACTTATGAGTGCCTTTGTGTCTGTGTTTGCCCCTCCCCAGAACCACTTGACAACCGGTGTTGGTGCGTTTGCATCCCAATAACTTACAGATTTGGCAAAAGAGAGTGATAGACAAAGTACCAGACTTAAACAAATAAAGACTAAGGTTCATCGGCTTGACTAAAATTCTTCCAGTCAGTGCCTTAGCATGGTTGCAATATAATGATTGAAACAAGTAAAAGGATAAAAATAAAAGATAGAGGTCGCAACAAGCTGGCAAAATTGTTTAGAACACCAGAAGAAATTTACATTATTTACATTATTTACATTTGACGGATATTTGTCCTCATCTTGTTTTTTGCTAACACAACGTTTCAGCTGATATACCCTCCAGCCTTCATCAGGTGTCTTGGGGTAATTTCGAACCTGGGTTCTCATTCCTATGGTATATGGCATAGTGGTTAAGAGTGCGGGCTACTAACCCCAAGATTCCGAGTTCAGTTCCAAGCAGTGACCTGAACAATAATGACAATGGTGATAATAATAATAATAATAATAATAATAATAATAATAATAATAATAATAATGATAATAATAAAATAATAATAATAATAATATAATAATAATGATAATAATAATATAATAATAATAATATAATAATAATAATAATGATAATAATAATAATAATAATGATAATAGTAATAATAATAATAATAATAGTAACATCGAAAAATACCTTAGGAATTAGGATGTCTCGGTACATGTCTGGAAAATTTGCTGTCAGAAATTTCACTGTATGGCACAAGGCCCAAAATTTTTTTGGGGTAGGGGCTGGTCGATTAGGTCGACTCCAGTATGCAACTGGTACTTAATTTATCGACTCTAAAAGAATGAAGAGCAAAATCAACCTTGGCAGATTTTGAACTCAGAACGTAAGGACGAACGAAATGCCGCTAAGCATTTTGTCCAGCATGCTAACGTTTCTTAGTTCTTTATTGCCTACAAGAGGCTAAACATAGAGGGGACAAACAAGGACAGACAAAGGGATTAAGTCGATTATATCGACCCCAGTGCATAACTGCTACTTAATTTATCGACCTCGAAAGGATGAAAGGCAAAGTGGAGTTTGAACTCAGAATGTAAAGACAGACGAAATACCTATTTCTTTACTACCCACAAGGGGCTAAACACAGAGAGGACAAACAAGGACAGACAAATGGATTAAGTCGATTATATCGACCCCAGTGCTTAACTGGTACTTATTTAATCGACTCTGAAAGGATGAAAGGCAAAGTCGACCTTGGCGGAATTTGAACTCAGAACGTAGCAGCAGATGAAATATCGCTAAGTATTTTTGCCCGGCAGGCTAACATTTCTTATTCTTTATTGCCCACAAGGGGCTAAACATAGAGGGGACAAACAAGGTAAAGTCGACCTCAGTGGAGTTTGAACTCAGAACGTAAAGACAGACGAAATACCGCTAAGCATTTTACCCGTCATGCTAACGTTTCTGCCAGCTCGCTGCCTTAATAATAAGACATAATATATCAAGTTCTGTTGTGTCTGGGGAGAGTCATTTTCTTTTTGTGCCTTATAATTTAACACACTCAGCGGTAAAATTTCCACTTATTTCTTATTTTTATTTTCCTAAATGGAAATTTTACCAGTGAGTGTGTTAAATTATAAGGCACAAAAGGAAAATGACTCTCCTCAGACACAACAGGATATGCTTCAACACACGAACTCACATAAAGAATCTTGCAAACCAAATCCAAAAATAAAATATAATATATCAACAGTTTTAAAATTGAAAAACAGCAATGTTAAAGGTTTTATAAAAGCATTAAATGGGAAATTCTTTATTCAACATCAGACATCAAAAACATAGGATGAGGTTATTCAAAATGAAATTTTTTATGGCAAATTTTCCTATGGCGAAATTTCCTGTATCTGTCTTGGTACTTGAATTGTCATTGATTCTTTGAAATGAGAGAATATTGAAGCTTAGCACTTTAATCTTATTGAATATATTTCATTTAATTATTTATAAATATTTTCTTTTTATTCTTCAATGCTGGTTAATAACTCTCTCTCTTTTACCCTTTTACTTGTTTCAGTCATTTGACTGTGGCCATGCTGGAGCACCGCCTTTAGTTGAGCAAATCGACCCCGGGACTTATTCTTTGTAAGCCCAGTACTTATTCTATAGGTCTCTTTTGCCGAACTGCTAAGTGATGGGGACGTAAACACACCAGCATCGGTTGTCAAGAAGGGACAAATGCTAGAGGGACAAACACAGACACACAAAGATATACATACACATACATATATATATATACATATATACGACAGGCTTCTTTCAGTTTCCGTCTACCAAATCCACTCACAAGGCTTTGGTCGGCCCGAGGCTATAGCAGAAGACACTTGCCCAAGATGCCACGCAGTGGGACTGAACCCGGAACCATGTGGTTGGTTAGCAAGCTACTTACCACACAGCCACTCCTGCGCCTATGAATATTTATGAATATTTTCTTTTTATTCTTCAATGCTGGTTAATAAATGGGGAGTTACTTTTCAACCATGAGCAAAACAATCTTAATGGCAGTCGCACATAAAGAGACAGAACTGAATTCTGCTGTCTTGGGATTTGGGTGTGTAAGTCTAAAGATGCTGAAAACACCAACATTGATTTTCACTCCACCATCATCACCATTGCCATTGACACCATCAACGTCATCATCATCATCATCATCATCATCATCATCATCATCTTCCTCCACCTCCTCCTCCTCCTCATCATCATCAAAATCATCATCATCATCATCATCATCATCATCATCATTATCGACATCATCATCATTGGCATCATCATCATCATCGACATCATCATTATGATCATCTCCATCAACGTCGTCATCGTCATCATCATCACCATCATTGTTAATGTCATTGTCAGCATTGTCATCATTGTTGTTGTTGTCAACATTGTCATCTTCGTCATCGTCGTTGTCATCGCCATCATCATGGTGTGGTCAATGCCAGTGCCGGCTGACTGGACTTGTGCTGGTGGCACGTAAAAAGTACCATTCGAGTGTGGTTGCTGCCAGGGCTGCCTGGCTGGCACCTGTGCTGATGGCATGTAAAAAGCACCATTCAAGTATGGCCAATGCCAGTATCACCTGACTGGCCCTCGTGCTGGTAGCATGTTAAAAGAACCCACTACACTCTTGGAGTGGTTGGTGTTAGGGAGGTCAGATGGATTGGAACCTGGTGCAGCCTTCTGGCTCGACAGCCCTCAAAGATCTAAAAAATACAAAAGGACCCAAAAAGGAATAAAAGAAAAAAGAGAAAAAAACACATTTTTAACCCCCCCCATATTCTCTCTCTTTCACCTTCTCCATCCCTCTATTTCCCTATCACTCTCCCTCTCTCTCTCTTTCACCTTCTCCCTCCCTCTATTCCCCATTATACACACACACACTCTCTTTCTCTCAACTTCATTCACCAATAATATAAAAACAGGCAAAACTCTACAAACTGACATTTCTGATGAGACTACAGTAGTAGTTGAAGGCGCTTAAATATGTAATTAAATTTGTGATTTGAAGAAATAATATGTGATATGTAAATAAATATATATATATTTTTTATATACAATAGGCGCAGGAGTGACTGTGTGGTAAGTAGCTTGCTAACCAACCACATGGTTCCGGGTTCAGTCCCACTGCGTGGCATCTTGGGCAAGTGTCTTCTGCTATAGCCTCGTGCCGACCAAAGCCTTGTGAGTGGATTTGGTAGACGGAAACTGAAAGAAGCCTGTCATATATATGTAATATATATATATATATGTATGTGTGTGCATATGTGTGTCTGTGTTTGTCCCTCTAGCATTGCTTGACAACTGGTGCTGGTGTGTTTACGTCCCCGTCACTTAGCAGTTCGGCAAAAGACACCGATAGAATAAGTACTGGGCTTACAAAGAATAAGTTCCCGGGGTCGATTTACTCAACCAAAGGCGGTGCTCCAGCATGGCCACAGTCAAATGACTGAAACAAGTAAAAGAGTAAAAGAGTAAACCATCCAGTATTCTGAACCCCTTTTTCTTTCATATGTATTAAATGTGTACATCACCCCATTACTTTTAATATATATGCCCCAGCATGGCCACAGCTCAAGAGCTGAAACTGGAAAATATAAACATAATATATATGTATATAAACTTAGATAAACTTAAATATGCTTTGACCAAAGATTGGTCCAGGCCATGTCTAACTTAATAGCACCACCTGATAGAATTATCTAAATCCTTTTAAAGTCAAGTTTTGGTGTATAATGGTCCATTCAAGTAGTGAGTTTTTGTTGGGTGAGTTGTATCCAATTATGGGTGGCTTATCTGGTATTCCTTGAAGGAATCTATCCAGACTCCATTTAAAGTTAATAGGATCCTTTTCCTCTTTGATCTCTTTCGAGGGCCTGTTGAGGAAAAGAAATTATGTTGCAGTGTACATTATATATATATATATATAGTTGAAAAATATCGTTATAGGTATAAAAATACAATAAACTATTATAGAAAAATGGAGGAGAAAACGATGTTGAATCAAAACTAGGTTTAATACAAAATAGGATTCAATACATACACACGTTTCAAAGGACAATACAAATATATATATGTATGTATGACAACATTGGCTTTTTCAGCTTCCACTTACCAAATCCTGTCAAAAGGTTTTGCTCAGCTCAATGATATAGTGGAAAACAGTTTGTCTGTGGTGCCAAATGAACCTGAAACCACAAGGATGGCATAACAGCTTCTTAACCACAAAAAAACCCAAAAAAACACCTGCATCTTACTATGTTGATTATCATAATAATAATATAGATAATGGACATTCATATGACTTTGCCATATTGATAGTCAAGTGAATAATATTTCTTCCAGATTGTCTGTCATCGTACAAATTGTTGTCAAATTTGATTTATCATAAATGCATCTTAACAATCACTTCCTCTCTCACTCTTCCTGTCTTTCCTTCTCTCTGTCTCTCTCTCTCTTTGTCCTAAAAATTACCTTTTTGTTATTTTTTTACAATATGTGTGTATATATGTTTGTATGAATGTATGCATATATGTATATATGTGAGTGTGTATGTATGTATGTATGTATGTAAACGATGATTGGAGAATGAGGAATCAGCCATCATTTATCTATCTATCTATATACATACATACATACATATATATGCATATATGTGCATTATATACATGTATACATCTATGTGTATATACATGTATATATTTATGTATGTATACATATATATATGTGTATATACGTATATATATATATATATATATAAATGATGATGATGATGATGATGATATATATATATGTATGTAGTCAATCTAAACATGAAGAAACAAGAAAAAACAACATATATATGCATGTATGTATATAAATATATGTATGTGTGTATATACATACATGCATATATATATATGTGTGTGTGTGTGTGTATATATACATATATATGTATGTATATATATATAAATACATATATGTATACATACATACATACACACACGCACAGAGACACATATGTAAATATGTATATGTATGTATATATATATGTATATAGATCTGTTAATTTATTACTGTCAATGAACCAGTAACTTTAATCTACATTTTCTATTTACATCTCATATATATTTTCCAACACTTTTTGTGTTTTCTTAACATTTTACATTCACATCAGTGTTGTTGTCTCCTCATAGTCTTTTTATTTGTTTTGTCATATATTTTCGTAGGGGTACAGACTGGGTGGGAGACGTGACGTTATGTATGAGAACCATTTTGCAGCAAGGAATATGTACTCTTAAGATTGGTCTGCTGGCGATGAACTGTGACCCAGTATGGTTAAGAAAAGTTCGGAAACGTTCTCTGAATTTACAGAACCAGATTGATTAGTGACTTTAAAAGTAACACATCTGAGGTGAAGGAATGAGATATAGTAGTATATATATATGTATATATATTCTTTTACTCTTTTACCCTTTTACTTGTTTCAGTCATTTGACTGTGGCCATGCTGGCCACACACACACACACATATGTATATATATATATATATATATATATATATGTGTGTGGCCAGCAATGCCTTTAGTCGAGCAAATCGACCCCAGGATTAATTCTTAGTAAGCCTAGTACTTATTCTATCGGTCTCTTTTGCTGAACCATTAAGTTATGGGGACGTAAACACACCAGCATCGGCTGTCAAGTGATGTTGGGGTGACAAACACAGACACACAAACATATACTTACATGTATATATATATTTATATATATATATATATATACATACACACACACACACATATATATATATATGTATACTCATATATACACGATGGGCTTCCTTCAGTTTCTGTCTACCAAATCCACTCACAAGGCTTTGGTTGGCATGAGGCTATAGTAGAAGACACTCCCCCAAGGTGCCACGCAGTGGGGCTGAATCATGTGGTTGATAAGCACGCTGCTTACCACACAGCCAAACCTATGCCTATATACATATATATACACATATGTGTGTGTATGTATACATGTATATATATAAGTGTATGTATGGATGTGTATATATGTGTATGTATGTATGTATGTATATATATTTGTGTATGTATGTATGCATATATGTGTATGTATATATGTATTTATATATTTGTATGTATATAAGTATATATATATAAGTGTATGTATATATATATGTGCATGTATATAAATGTATAAATATGTGTATGTATGTTTGTTTGTATATATGTGTGTGTGTATGTGTATACGTGTGTGTGTATTTATATATGTATATATGAATGTATATATATGTGTGTGTGTATATGTGTTGGTGTATGTGTTGGTGTATATATATGAAACAAATTGTATATCAACGCATCTGATATAAAGAGATGATACATAATGGTATATACATACATACATATATATATATATATAATATATATATATATATATATATATAAATACACATATATAACCAATAATTATAGTTGCTGTGAGATCATGGCTGCTTCACAAATTTATATATCAGATATTTGAATATAATGAATATAAATGGGTGTAGACATGAAATGTAGGCTATATTTAACTTTCTCGAGCTATTAGATGGTAACCAGGCTGAGGCATGGCCTTGCTCTCCTTCCTCTCTTTTTTAAACCTGGGTCTTATTCTAGCAATCTCTTTTGTTAAATTGCCAAATTATGGGGATGTAAACAAACTAACACCAGTTGTCAAGTGGTGGTGGTGGAGACAAACACAGACAGATAGACAGACACACACCACACACACACACACACACACACAACACACACACACACACACACACATACACACAGAGCAGGCTTCTTTCAGTTTCTTATTTCTTTATTGCCCACAAGGGGCTAAACATAGAAGGGACAAACAAGGACAGACAAACGGATTAAGTCGATTACATCGACCCCAGTGCGTAACCAGTACTTAATTTATCGACCTCGACAGGATGAAAGGCAAAGTCGGCCTCGGTGGAATTTGAACTCAGAACGTAATGGCAGATGAAATACCTATTTCTTTACTACCCACAAGGGGCTAAACACAGAGTGGACAAACAAGGACAGACAGATGGATTAAGTCGATTATATTGACCCCAGTGCGTAACTGGTACTTAATTTATCGACCCCGAGAGGATGAAAGGCAAAGTCGACCTCGGTGGAATTTGAACTCAGAACTTAACAGCAGACAAAATACTGCTAAGCATTTCACCCGGCGTGCTAACGATTCTGCCAGCTCTTTCAGGTTCTCTCTACTAAATTCACTCACAAGGCTTTGGTTGGCCTGAGGCTGAAGTAAAAGACACTTGCCGAAGGTGCCACCCAGTGGGACTGAACCTGGAATCATGTGGTTGAGAAGCAAACTTCTTACAACACAGCTAATCTTGCACTATATGTATTTTTCTTTTATCTTTTACATGTTCCTGTTATTGGGTTGTGGCCATGCTGGGGCAGTACTGTGAAGGGCTTAGTTGAACAAATTGACTCCATTACTTATATTGATAAAGGCTCGTGCTTATTCCATCAGTCACTTTTGCCAAACTGCTAAATCACGTGGACATAAACAAACCAACACCTGCTGTTAAATGGTGAGGGATGACAAGCATAATGACACACACTCACAACAGTCTTCCACACAGTTTCCATCAACCAAATTTACTCACAACCTGTGGCTGAAGTAGAAGATACTTGCTTTTTCTTTGTAAGCCTAGTACTTATTCTATCTGTCTCTTTTGGCGAACTGCTAAGTTATAGGGACATAAATTCACCAGCATCGGTTGTCAAGCGATGTTGGAGGTACAATCACAGACACACAAAGCTATACACACACATACATATATATATACATATAAACAAAGGGTTCTTTTGTTCTTTTATTCTATTACTTGTTTCAGTCATTTGACTGCGATCATGCTGGAGCACCGCCTTTAGTTGAACAAATTGACCCCAGGACTTATTCTTTGTAAGCCTAGTACTTATTCTATCAGTCTCTTTTGCCGAACTGCTAAGTTACAGGGACGTAAACACACCAGCATCAGTTGTCAAGCAATGATGGGGGACAAACATATACACACAAACACGCACACACACACACACATACATATATACGACGGGCTTCTTTCTGTTTCCATCTACCAAATCCACTCACAAGGCATTGGTCGGCCCGAGGCTATAGTAGAAGAGACTTGCCCAAGGTGCCACACAGTGGGACTGAACCCAGAACCATGTAGTTGGTAAGCTAGCTACTTACCACACAGCTACTCCTGTGTGCATATATTGTTGCTCATATGATGTTGTCTGCTTCCTAGTCTCCATGGAAACATGCTCAAGATTATTATTGTTTGATAACCTGGGAGATTAGTAGCTCAGTTGGAAAGAAGTGGAAAGGAGATCTTTTCTTGATCTTCTGCTGTGTGTTGCTTTATTTTAACGAGACAGATGCTAACGAGATGTATGTTACAGTGTTAAAATATGCAGATTATATAAAATGAAATGCTTACAGTCATGGCAATATGGTTAAGAAACGTTTTGTAACCATGTGGTTTTAGGTTCAACCCCACTGTGCGCTACCTTGAAATTTTTATGAAAGAGCCTTGGTTCTTGGTTAGAAACCAGCTCCTTCTCTATTGACAAGAAATCTTGAAATAAAAAGCAAATATTGACATACATATATACATGCATATATGTGAGAGCCCATATCACATTTGAAAAGTTGCAAGGATATAAATTTGTCCACCAACCCATACGTACACCACTTAAGGAATAGTTGTGGACGAAACATGAAGTTATGATTTTCACCTGATAAATTGAACGTTATATTTGTCATTGAAAAGACTCACAATAGCAGGTTCAACTGGCTCGGGGAATAAATATTTCAAAAATAAATCTCTCCTCTCCTTTTATATTCAAAACTGTTTCAGTAAACACTCACTTCAATTGACAATCCTATTGTTATATATAACTGTAAGGGTTAAGAAATAACTATTATTTTAGGTCGTTTTGCACAAATATCACCAATAAATACCTACTTAAGTATGGAGATTGTGGCGAATTTTCTCATATGTATGCAATTTCGGTTGTAAATTTTGTGATTTTCTATCCTGAAGAGCCTTAAAATTGTCCTTCACAAATGAAAAATTAGAAAAAGTAGCCATTTGCAATTCATTATATTACACAACATGCTGCAAAGCTAGCTTATTTTAGCTCTTTCTGTGTGTGTGTATGTGTATTTATATAATAATAATAATAACAATAATAATAATGAAATTATTGTATACAGTGCTCAGGTGCACCACAACTTGTCAAAAGTGCATATAAAGCATAGGCAATAATGTACAAAAGTCTGGAAAGTGAACAGTGTATGAGTCAGATACATGCTTGCGTGTGTATGGAGGGGAGAAAATCAGGTGTAGTGTTGGCGAATCTCAGGAAGCATGGAAGTTTTGAAGGATGCAGTGCTCCGACAACTAACAACTGATGCCGGCAGTTTGTTCCATACTTCAGCCACTCTTAGCGTGAAAAAATAATTTCTGAAAGTCATGGGAGCTGTGTTGTTTTCTGACTTTTTAAATATGTCCATGGGTAATAATAATAATAATAATAATGAAATTATTGTATACAGTGCTCAGGTGCACAACAACTTGTCAGAAGTGAGTATAAAGCATATGCAGTAATGTACAAATGTCTTGGAAGTGAACAGTGTATGAGTCAGAAAATCAGGTGTAGTGTTGGCGAATCTCAGGAAACAACTTTTTCAAACAAAACACTACACTTAAACACATACATCCTAATCCTCCAAAGAGGTTTTTCCAAGGACTAATATTGAACTCTAAAAACATAATGACACTACAATGTATTGATATACTTATTTATTAATTTTTGTATATATGTATTATTATTATTTTTTTGAAAAAAACATCTTAACTTTCTTTTTTCCCCTTCCTCAATTTAAAAAAAAATTTTTTCCCCTTCCAAATCTTGAAAATTTGCATTCAATGAAAGGAGTTTTGATTGCTTTTTTCTTCTTTAATTTTTCATACACCCATTTTTATTAAAATTTACTTTCAATTTAGCATTCTGCCTTATTATTTTTTCCTCTCCTAGCATTTCTCCACGTGCGGTTAACACAACCCGACTGTTTACTGACTTATATGTAAGTATATGTATAAATATAGTCTCTCTCTCTCTCTGTCTGTCTCTCTCTCTCTCTCTCTCACACACACACACACACGCACATACATATATACGATGTGCTTCTTTCAGTTTCTGGCTGCCAAATCCACTCACAAGGTTTTGTTTGGCTTGAGGCTATAGTAGAAGACACTTGCCCAAGGTGCCATGCAGTGGGACTGAACCCAGAACCATGTGGTTAGTTAGCAAGCTACTTACCACACAGCCACTTCTGCACCTATATATATAAATATGTATGTATATCTATCTATCTATCTATCTATCTATCTATCTATCTATCTATCTATCTATCTATCTATATATATATATATATATATATATATTGGTGAATTGAAGAAATGGAGCTGAACGCAGATTGAACAGAAATCGTTTTATTTCATTCTACACGTGTTTCGAAAGGCACAAATTACCAAAATCCGATTGAATAATGGGACCATATTGTGTCTTTCTCTTCAGGAAGAAAATAGAGTTTCGCCATGGCTCTTAGGAGCATAGTTCGATTTGTTTTTGCTCCGCCTCTGTTCTGTTTTTGTTTTTCCAACGGATTTCCTATTTTCTTCCTGAAGAGAAAGACACAATATGGTCCCATTATTCAATCGGATTTTGGTAATTTGTGCCTTTCGAAACACGTAGTAGATGAAATAAAACGATTTCTGTTCAATCTGCGTTCGCTCCATTTCTTCAATTCACCAATAATGTTTTAATTTCAATTATCCGCACCAACGCACGGTTGCAAAACCATATGGTTGTACCTCCAACCGTGCTGTTTACTGCTGTGATTTTTGCTACTAAGGTATCGGTTAAACTTTTGATTAATCTACTACAAGATTATTCATCTTTCTATTTCACATAATATATATATATATATATATATATGTAAGTATATGTATAAATATAGTCGCTCACACACGCATATATGTAAGTATATCTATCTATATATATGTATATATATGTATATATGTATATATATGTATATATATATGTATATATATGTGTATATATATATATATATATATATATACTAAAGATATCTGCATTACAAAGATAGTATCAAATATATGCAAAAATGAAATTCTCAAGAAATCTCAAATAAAATAAGATGAAATTTTATCTAGAATTTAAATGCTAAAAGGACTTCTGTGCATATTAGCTGAATTTGTAGAAATATTTCTTCCTATTTTTATGGTTAAACTTAATTGATTTAAATTGTAGCAATGTTTTATGTGGTTATTTTCGAATGTAATTATATTTGTGTAAATATATTTTTTAATAAACATAGAGTAAGAGCAACCGGTTGAGAATTTTAGAGAACTGCTGTTTGGTGCAGAAAACGTGTAGGATGGACTGGCTGACTGATGTGTCTATGCATCAGGGTGTGTATGTGTGTGTGAAAAAGAGTGAGATATGCACACAGACTCACACATGCACACACACACACACAGAGGCACACACATACACACAGAGAAAGAGATAGAAAGAGAGAGAGAAGAGTGAGAGAGGCAATAGTATGAAAGGGATATAGAGGACAAAGAGAGAAGAGAAAGGTATCTGAAGAGAGAATGAGCTGCAAACAGAAAGACAGGGTAAGATTTAGTGAGAGAGAGAGAGAGGGGGGAGAGAGAGGGGCAGAGATAGGGAGAGGGAGAGGGAGAGGGAGAGAGAGAGGGATAGAGAGGGCGAGAGAGAGAGAGTGTGTGTGTATGTATGTGTGAAAGTAGGGGAGAGAGAGAAAGAGGGAGAATGGAAAGAGAGAAGGAGAAGAAAGAGAACTTAGAGCAGGACTGAGAGAGAAGAGTTGAGTAGAGTGCGAGAGAGATTTATATACAAGGGAAAACTAATTGAATACATGATTATCTATCTATCTATCTATCTATCTATCTATCTATCTATCTATCTATCTATCTACCTACCTACCTACTTACCTACCTACCTACATATCTGTCTGCCTACCTACCTACCTACCTACCTACATATCCACCTGTCTCTCTGTCTATCTCTCTCTCTTTATCTATCTATGTACCTATCTATCTGTCTATCTTTTTTTTTCTGATCTTTTTGATCAGAATTTTACATTTGTTTCCTTTAGTAAAAGAGCCCTTCTCCTCGAAGGGCAAGAACTGGTATCAGCACACAATCAAAGAACTGGCCAAAAGGTGGCAACATGATGACGGCTTTTACTTTGAATGCTCAGCTGTTATCGTCATAACTCGACAAACAGAGCAAATGAATCAACAAAATATCGCAAAACTTGACTCACCACGATACACGGATGGACAAAAGTATGCATACAGTTGCTTAAACCCTTGCAAATGGGAAGCTGTTCTGACAGCATCAAAACACTGTGTGTGTGAGCAGTGCAGTATCTCACTCTGTGCAGCTCTGTATTTTCAAATGGACCACACAAGAGAAGAATCTGTAAATACACTGTAAAATTCCTTGTATGAAAATTTATGTAATTACTGAATGGCCTAATACTTGTACACAACACAGACTGTCTGTACTAAATCCGTCTGCAAGGGGTTAAAACGAATTGAATGCCCTATTTATTTCTCAATTTCTTTTTTTAGGTAAGGGATTCATAAGTTGACTAACCCTTTTGTTACAGTATTTATTTTGAGATGCTCTTTGTTTCTTTCAATTACCTTAAATATTACAAAGAATTTAGTAAAATAACTTGGTTATCATTAAGCTAGTGTTAAGAACATAAATTGTGACTAAAGTTTGGTGGATGATTTTAAATCAGAACTTATGAAAACAAGACATTTGTACTCAGAGCCAGAGCCTGTTTCAGCTGGGTTGGTAATGAAAGGGTTAAGTATTGTTTCTCTATCATATATCAACCCTTTTGTCAACATATTTCTGTTGAGATGCTCTGTGATTCTTTCAATTAATTTTAACTATAACAAAGAATTCAGTAAAATAACTTAGTTATCATTAAGCTAGTGTTAGGAACATAAATTGTGACTAAGGTTTGATTGAAGATTTGAATTCAGTTCTTATGAAAACAAGACATTTGTTCTACAGAGTCAGAGCCAGTTTCAGCTGGGTTGGTAACAAAAGGGTTAAGGATCTGTGGGAGATGCCGACTTCATTTGAAGCTCCTTTTAAAAAATTTCTGGTGACTTAGAGTGGATGCTTGAGCCACAAGTATTTTATTTTCTTCAGTGGTAACACTGACCTGTTGACCTCTTTTCTGTAGATTTCAGATTGGCCCAGTCTGCTCAAATTTGTCACATATTTTATAAACTGTTAATCTTGATGGAGCTGGTCTTTGAAATTCTTCAGTCCATTTCTGTCTAACCATTTCTGCATTTTCTATTTTCCAGTACTGCTTGATGATCCACTTCCATTAACCATTGGTCAAATTTCCAAATTTCCATATAATGAACATCTGAAATTAGGAAAAAAATAATTTTTTAATAGATAGAATTAGTTTTAAAAAATAAAAAATCATGAATTTCTTATCCCCAAAAAGAAATAGAGAAATGGAAAGAACATTTCACTTATATTAAGAAACTGTATACCTACTATTGCCCACCACTGTATAATAAATAAGAGTCAAATATTCTTTTCTACTCTAGGTACAAGGTCTGAAATGTGGTGGGAGTGGGCCAGTCGATTAGATTGACCCCAGTATGCAATTGGTACTTGATTAATTCACCCCGAAAGAATGAAAGGCAAATTCGACCTTGTCGGAATTTAAACTCAGATCGTAAAGACAGACAAAATACCACTAAGCATTTCGCCCAGTGTGCTAACAATTCTGCCAGCTTACAGCCTTAAATATTCTTTTTTACTCTAGGTACAAGGCCCAAAATTTTTGAGGCAGGGGGCCACTCAATTAAATCGACCCTAGTATGTAACTGGTACATATTTTATCAACCCCAAAAGGATGAAAGGCAAAGTTGACCTCGGTGAAATTTGAACTCAGAACATAGACAGAGGAAATACCGCTAAGCATTTTGCCTGACGTGCTAACATTTCTGCCAGCTCACAGCCTTAAATATATTTCTTTACTCTAGGTACAAGGCTCGAAATTTTTGAGGCAGGGGCCAGTCAATTAAATCACCCCAGTATGCAACTGGTACATAATTTATGAACCCCGAAAGGATGAAAGGCAAAGTTGACCTAGCCGGAATTTGAACTCAGAACGTAAAGACAGACAAAATACTGCTTAGCATTTCACCTAGCGTGATAAAATTTCTTATTTCTTTATTGCCCACAAGGGGCTAAACATAGAGAGGACAAACAAGGACAGACAAAGGGATTAAGTCGATTACATCGATCCCAGTGTGTAACTGGTACTTAATCTATCAACCCCCGAAAGAATGAAAGGCAAAGTCGACCTTGGCGGAATTTGAACTCAGAACGTAGTGACAGATGAAATACTGCTAAGCATTTCACCCAGTGTGCTACAATTTCTGCCAGCTTGCCACCTTTAATATTAAGGAATTTCTGATTGATTATATCCTCCTACATCAAAATTTTGTCGGCATAATCATGTACCAATCATACATATTTGGAAAAAAAAACAAAAAAAAAAACAAAATGAAATATTTTTTTTTACTTTAACTGGAAAAAAAAACTTCCTTGATACAACTTTTAAAATTTATGACAGATCTAGATTTTAAAACTGCAGTGTTGAAATTATTTTGAAAAATATTTTAACCAAATGGAAACATCAGCCAAATTACATGGTGAAGTTATTTTGTATTTTATATTTAGATATATCTTTTATATTACACTTTCGTTTATAGTTTGTTTTTTGTTTTTTTTAATAAATAACATATATCAGTTTACTTTTCACATGTAGACAGGTTCTCATGTGGCTTTATTTGTTTATCTTTATATTTTCTATACTGAGATATTTATTTATTATTTTGAAAGTTTGTTTACATATCAAATGCCTTTTCATCATGGAGGTTTTCAGGTAAGTGCAGCTACAAAGAGTGCATATGTGTGTGCGTATATATATATATATGTATATATATATCTATATATATATATATTATAATATATATATATACATATATATATATAATATATATATATATATATAGAAAGAGAGAGAGAGAGAGAGATATGTGTATGTGTATATATATATATATAGATAGATAAATAGATCATAATCATAATCATCATCATCATCATCCTCATCATCACCATCATCACCATCATCATTGTTATCATTATCATTATCATTTTAACATCTACTTTTCCATGCTTTCATGGGTCAGATAGAATTAGTTTGATGCCAATTTCCTTCAACTGGATGCTTTGATTCAATCAGAGATAAAGTTTTTCTCTGTTACTCTTTTATTTGTTTCAGTCATTTGACTGTGACCATGCTGGAGCACCGCCTATAGTTGAGGAAATCAACTCCTGGACCAATTCTTTGTAAGCCTAGTACTTATTCTATCGGTTGCTTTTGCCAAACCACTAAGTTACGAGGACATAAACACACCAGCATCGGTTGTCAAGCGATGTTAGTGGGGGACAAACGCAGACACACAAACGCACATACATATATATACATATACATATATACAATGGGCTTCTTTCAGTTTCCGTCTACTAAATCCACTCACAAGGCTTTGGTCGGCCTGAGGCTATAGTAGAAGACACTTGTCCAAGGTGACACGCAGTGGGACTGAACCCAGAACCATGTGGTTTGTAAGCAAGTTACTTACCACACAGCCACTCCTGCGCCTATATATATATATATATATATATATATATATATGACATTTTTTCTATTCATTCTTAATACATTTCAGTAGATCCAAATGCAAATATGCTAGTCACTGTTGTATCTGTCACAAGAGGACGTCTCCTTTCTACAATGACAGTGTGTTTGTCACACACTCAGCCCACTGGTGCATGGGATTCTGGAACACCAGTGTTTCCTCATGTTGTGTCTCATCAGACAAAATCAGCTACGAAATCCACTCACAAAGCTTTGGTTGGTCTGAGGCTAAAGTAGAAGTCACTTGCCCAAGGCTCCACGCAGTGGGATTGAACCCAGAACCATGTGGTTGGTAAGCAAGCTACCTACCACACTGCTACTCCTATGCCTATAGCTACTTACCACACAGCCACTTCTGCACCTATGACTACCTACCACACAGCCACTCCTGCACCTATGTATATACAAGACAGACATTAGCAACATCAACTACCATTCTATAGAAGGAGCTTTGGCATTTAGCTGCTGACAATTGGCAAGAGCTAAATTATGGGCAACAAACTTGTAACACTTTTCAGGTATTGCAGCTGTTAATAACTATCGCAATTTGTTGGCGATTTTTATACTTGGTGATATTACTCTTGAGAGAAATTAAATATTTTATAAGTTGCTTTGATAAAATTTATGTCTTGTCATTATTGGGGAAATGTCACTGAAGACAGATAATTTCAACATTCTTAGAATAAGTAAGAATATCATGTAAGAGACTGATTCTATATTTGTCCTCTGAAAATAGTTTCTCATTTCCAGCTCAAGATTTAATGGTATATCTTTTATGTCATGTATGTATGTCATGTAACTGGAACTATTCGTGTTATATATATATGTATATATTCTATGTATATATTATATATATGTATATATATATATATATATATATATATATATATATATATATATATATATATATATATAAGTTTTCTTAAGTATTAGAAATAGTTTTAAAAAAGTTTTTTTAGCTACTATCTAATGAGTTCAGTATGCGGCAAGTAATTTATTTTACTAAGCCCTTTTATATAATGTAATAATTTGAATTCGCCTTAAATGGTCCCTTTGCATACTGAATACTGGTGAAATTGATTAATAATTAATTAATTTTACCCTCAATTGTTGAAATTATAATTCATCTCTCTCTATTTAATGCCTCGGATTTTACCGAAAAAGCATAGTGTTTACTGATTTTAACCACGCTGGTGGAAAGGGGAGAGCAGAAATTCTTCGCTTGCATATTTGAGTTTGCTGGCACTGTTAATTTCGAGCAGATCTTCAGAAGCGATAAGAAGCCGAAAGGGTATGCTCCCACTTTCAGTGTTTTCAAATCCAACCAAGGAGTTCTGAGCTGATGATAGAAATGTCGAGTTGACTAATCTTGAAACGTACGTTCTCAAATAACCTTTGCATTTGATTTTTTAATGTCTTTACCCCCATACTTTCGTGAGTTGAATTGAGCAAACACTATATGAGAGAAGTTTTCTTTAAGTATTAGAAATAGTTTTAAAAAAGTTTTTTTAGCTACTATTTCTAATGAGTTCAGTATGCGGCAAAGTAATTTATTTTACTAAGCCCTTTTATATAAATATATATATATATATATATATATAAATATATATATATATACAGGCGCAGGAGTGGCTGTGTGGTAAGTAGCTTGCTAACCAACCACATGGTTCCGGGTTCAGTCCCACTGCGTGGCATCTTGGGCAAGTGACTTCTGCTATAGCCCCGGGTCGACCAATGCCTTGTGAGTGGATTTGATAGACGGAAACTGAAAGAAGCCTGTCGTATATATCTATATGTATATATATGCCTGTGTGTGTTTGTGTGTCTTTGTTTGTCCTCCTAACATTGCTTGACAACCGATGCTGATGTGTTTATGTCCCCGTCACTTAGCGGTTCGGCAAAAGAGACTGATAGAATAAGTACTGGGCTTACAAAGAATAAGTCCTGGGGTCGATTTGCTCGACTAAAGGCGGTGCTCCAGCATGGCCACAGTCAAATGACTGAAACAAGTAATAGAGTAAAAGAGTATATATATATATATATATATATATACATACATACTGGCACTTGTGCCCGTGCTAGTAGGGTGCCATGAGCACCATCTGAGCATGATCGTTATCGGCGTCGCCTTACTGGCACCTGTGCCAGTGGCATGTATAAAAAGATTCACGTGAGGTCATTGCCAGTACTACCTGACTGGTCCCCATGCCAGTGGCACATAAAAGCACCCACCACACTCTTGGAGTGGTTGACGTTAGGGAAGGTATCGAACTGTAGAAACTCTGCCAGCTCAAGATTGGAGCCTGGTGCAGCCATCTGGTTTGCCAGTCCTCAGTCAAAATCGTCCAACCCATGCTAGCATGGAAAGCGGACATTAAACGATGATGATGATGATGATGATATATATATATATATGATACACTTTTACAGAGTTTCCATCTACTAATTCCACTCACAAAACATTGCTCGACCTGGGGTTACTGTAGAAGTCACCCAAGGTGCCACACAGTGGGTCAGAACTGGAAACCACGTTGCTGCAAAACCAGCTTCTTAACCACACAGCCATACTTGCAACCGAGTCAGGTAATTTTGAAAAAAATTATATTTGACATAAAACTACACTTGAATACAAGAGTATATAGCTATCAGTATAAGTATATTTGTCTAAGTAGAATATTTCATGTAGGTAATTATATCTTTGAAAAATATATGAAAATATAAGTTCATATATGTACAAGTATTTATATAAAGCTAAAAATATTGATATTGCATCCATATTATCGTTATTTCTTAATATAATATAAAAGAAATTGGAGCAAGAAATAAAATTTTAAAATACAATGATATTACAATATTCTATATTAAAAGAAAGAATATATCATTGTAAATTTGAAAAGATTTTAAATTCATTTTAAGAATTTTTCTCTAAAACTCAATTAACGTCTAAACGTGTTTGGACTTTTAGATACGAACATGTTGTTTTTTTTATATATGGTGACCTAAAGTAGGAATTTCATTAGGTAAATATATTTTAAACATATTTTGTAAATGAAATATTTTTAGCTATTATAAAATATTACTTTAGATAATGTAATTAAAAAAATAAGAATAAAAGTTGTATTGAAAAATAGAGGCTGTGTTGAAAATTCAAGTGAGGTTTTATGACGAACATTTTAAAGAAACATTTTCGAGAGAAAGAAATATATTTTTGAAATATGTGACATTAAAAAAAGAAACTATAGACAATTCACCATGAATATCATTAAATTTATTCTGTAGAAAATATTTTTTTTCATCAATATACTTTATTTTCTGAATATATTTTCATCCTTTAATCATTGTAAAAAAAAATATTAATAATAATGATAAGTGACAATGATATAGAAGGAACATAAAAAAATAAAATATTTGTTTGTATGTGTATCTTTTATAGAAAAGAAGGGGAAAAAAATCAGCCAGTTAACATTTCTAGTATTGAATATAAGCAGTAATATATGACTACTGGAAATTCAATAGATATACATATGTATATATATATATATTTTTTTACAAAATATATACATCTGCAAAAAATTACATCTATTCATTTGAAAGGAACATCATGATGTTCTCTCCATATGGATTCCACATCTTTCAAACACTTTTAGTATGAATGCTCACACTTAACACCGTCTGACAACATAAATATATGCATACTAGCATCATGCGCGAGCGTGTTTGTGCAGATGTGTTGCTAAATTGAGTTATTCCTACTACATCAAAAATAGACAGCCATTAAATATTGGAAACCTATAAAATGAAATATATACTTTCATATTTGTTTTATCTTTGTGTAATACTTCTTAATGACACACTATCATTACTTTAGTATAGATTATTATTCATATATCTATTATCTGGCTAAATCTATTTTTAACTGAAGGCAATCAGCTTTCAGTTGCAAACGGTTTTAGAAGAAGTAAATCTGGATGCAAATCTATATAAATTATTTCTATTGTCTTTTGTATAGTCGTTAATTGCTCACATACCGAATACTAAATTCGACTTCTGTCAGAGACAAACTGAATAACAGCTGGGACTCGGTTTATGGGATGCTGGACTATAATATGAATACTTTACAATTACTATTTACATTCTGCTTAAGGTGTTTCACCCTTGCTGTCTTAGTTCACGTATTAGTGAATAGATACCATGGGGTAGTTATAGTTTATTGCAGTAGACAATGGTTTCTAATTTAGATATGAGGCTAGTAAATATATAAAGAGTGAGTTAGTCCATAACATTTATTTTCAATACATGATTGGTACTTAATTTTATTGATTCCCAAAAGGAATTTACAGCAAAGTTAACTGGGGCAGAATTTGAACTGACAACAGTAGTTCTCAAATAGGGTCCATATGGTCGTTGGGGTTCCATATGGCCATTGGGGTTTCATATGGCCCTTGGGGTTCCACATAAGATTTTGTTGTTAGAGTTTATCTGCAGTGATTTGGTTATACTTCAGCAACTTTGCTTTCATCCTTTCAGGGTCGATAAATAAAGTACCAGTTTCGCACTGGGGACAATATAATCGACTCAATCCCTTCGTCTGTCCTTGTTTGTCCCCTCTATGTTTAGCCCCTTCTGGGCAGTAAAGAAATATATACTTCAGCAATTTACATATACATACATATACCCAGGCCTACTCACCATTTTTTTAGGAGGGGGTAGCCACAACAAGACACACACCAGGCATTCCATTCATTTCCCAGCTCAAAGAGGTGAGCCCCATCCTATGCTCAGGTCAAGGCATAGAACGCAACTGGGACCAGACAGCATATGCTGGTTTACCCCCGCCACATCGTGCAGGTTCTTTACCCCTTTGAGTAACATCAAATTCACTCATCCATCCACAAACTCTTTCCAAGCTTTCCTATCATTTATAAATTCTCTTGTCTCTCTCAATCCAACACCTCTAACCATCAAAGCTTTCCTCACTCCATCTAGCCACACAAACTGAGGTCTACCTCTGGTTCTGCTGCCTACCACTTCTGCTTTCATCATCCTCCTTAGCATCTGCTCCTCATCCTCCTCTCCATGTGGCTAAGCCACCTCAACATTTGTCTATCCATTTTGGTTGTTAGTTTTTCTCTCATTCCTGCTCGCCTTTGCACTTCCTCATTCCACATCATGTCCATCCATGTCGCACTAGCCACAGCCCTCAAACAAAATATTTAAACTTTTTTTTTTTAATAGAATTCCTAATAATATTTTATTATAAAAATATAACATATAGGCGCAGGAGTGGCTGTGTGGTAAGTAGCTTGCTAACCAACCACATGGTTCCGGGTTCAGTCCCACTGTGTGGCATCTTGGGCAAGTGTCTTCTGCTATAGCCCCAAGCCCACCAATGCCTTGTGAGTGGATTTGGTAGATGAACACTGAAAGAAGCCTGTCGTATATATGTATATATATATGTATGTGTATGTGTGTGTTTGTGTGTTTGTCTCCCTAGCTTTGCTTGACAACCGATGCTGGTGTGTTTACGTCCCCGTCACTTAGCAGTTCGGCAAAAGAGATCAATAGAATAAGTACTGGGCTTACAAAGAATAAGTCCCGGGGTCGATTTGCTCGACTAAAGGTGGTGCTCCAGCATGGCCGCAGTCAAATGACTGAAACAAGTAAAAGAGTAAAAGAGTATGATTTCTTAAACATCGAATGACTAGGAGGATCCATCGGAATTAAAAGGAAACCAAAGGAATCCATAAATAAAAAACGGTTGAAAAACATTGACTGACATCACAAAGAGCTGGAAGAAACCTTACTAAGCATTTTTGTCCAACACCAACCATTCTGCCAGCTTGCTGTATATAATACACAGACTATTGAAATCGAAATCAAAGTTGATTGCGAAGACTTGTTGAGGCAAGTGAAATCGAAATCAAAATCAAACTCGGTGACTGGCATTCGTTGCTAGTGGAGCACTAAGAGTACCATACGAGTGAGATCGTTGCCAGAGCAACAAGCTGGCCTCTGTGCCGATGGCATGTTAAAAACACCATTCGAGCATGATCGTTACTTGCGTCGCCTTACTAGCACTTGTGCTGGTGGCACGTGAAAAAAATACATTCGAGTGAGGTCGTTGCCAGCGCCGTTGGACTGGCTCATGTGCAGGTGGCACATAAAAAGCACCATTTGAGCGTGGCTGTTGCCAGTACCACCTAACTGGCCCTCATGCTGCTGGTACATAAAAGCATCCACTACACTCTCGCAGTGGTTGGTGTTAGGAAGGGCATCCAGCTGTAGAAACTCTGCCAGATCAAGACTGGAGCCTGGTGCAGCCATCTGGTTTGCCAGACCTCAGTCAAATCGTCCAACCCATGCTAGCATGGAAAGCGGATGTTAAACGATGATGATGATGATGATGATGATGATGATGATGATGACTATGATTGATCAGTGAGTTCTTAACTTTTCGTTCTGGGTGCAAATCTTGTAAGTACAGCTTAAGGTGGGTGGAATAGTTTCCTAAATGCTGACTCACTCGAAATATATGACATAAATACACTGGTATCAAGTGTTGCCAGTGTAATCCAAAAGATTAAAGAATTCAAACTAAGATAACTCAGAAATAAAACCAGAAGATACTGTGTCTTGTTGTTGTTGTGTTCTAAGAAGTAGAGGAAGGACACAGTTTGAAATGCTAGTCTTTAAATCTTCTCTTAATGCAACAGTACATGTCTCTTTAATACTTATTA
>NC_042999.1:16287341-16294841 GCF_006345805.1 Octopus sinensis
AATATCTGTATCCAGACATTGAAAAAGAAATAAAAATAAAGTTGAATGAAATAAATAGATGAATAAAAATTCACAGCAACCAAGATATTTTTTTTTCACACTGCAAGATACAGCCACCAAACAAAATCGCAGTGGTTTCAAATAAACATTTAATCACCACGCATCTGACACTTAGTTTTCTAGTAAGGAAGGAATAAACAAATTTATGTCAGGCATCGTTGTGTGGTCGAGGTGCTTGCTTCCCAACCACGTGGTTTTGGGTTCGTTTTCATTGCATGGCATCTTAAGCAAGTGTTTATGACTATGGCTTCAGCTCAACCAAAGCTTTGTAAGTGAATCTGGTTGATGGAAACTGAAAGAAGCCTTGTTGTATATATTCAACTGAAACCCTCCTTTAAGGGTTTAGTTGAATATATTGACCACAATATTTACATTTTTTTGAGTCTGCTACTTACTCTATCGATCTGTTTTGCTAAACTGCTAAGTTACAGGAATGTAAATAAACCATTTGTTATCAAGCAATGAAGGTGGAATTAACAAATGGAAATAAAATAATACACACATTCATTTATGTATACACACACACACATACATTCATATATATATATACATACATACATGCATACATATATATATGTATATTATAATATATATATATATTATAATATTATAATATTATATATATATATATAATATATATAATATTCTTTTATTCTTTTACTTGTTTCATCATTTGACTATGGCCATGCTGGAGCACCGCCTTAGTTGAGCAAATTGACCCCAGGACTTATTCTTTGTAAGCCTAGTACTTATTCTATCAGTCTCTTTTGCCGAACCGCTAAGTTACGGGGATGTAAACACACCAGCATTGGATGTTGGGGGGAGAAACACAGACATACAAACACACACACACCACCCACACACACACACACACACACACACATACATATATATACCCAAGGCTATAGTAGAAGACACTTTCCCAGGGACTGAACCTGTAACCATGTGGTTGGTAAGCAAGCTACTTATCACATGGTCACTCCTGTGCCTATATATATATATATATATATATAGATATATATATATATATATATATATATATATATATGATATATATTAGAGATAGAACCACATTATGCAACTCAAACAGTGATAGATATAAACAAAACATAAATAACAAATAAAAAATTTTTATAAAACATATAAACTAGATCTCAAAAATCTAAAATGAATAATCAATATATAATAGTAATATTATATATATATATATATATATATAATTATATATATATTATATATATATAATTATATATATCTATTATATGATTATATATATATATATATAATTATATATATATATATATATCTTATAATATTATATATATGTAATATATCAACAATCAAGGAACGGCCATGATAGGCCATTCACCACCTAGATAATAGCCAAAGCTTCAACCGCAAATAAGATTAATTCCGTAAACAGGAGAAATTTAAAAATTACCCTTTAAATTTTATCTGTTACGGAATTAATCTTATTTTGCGGTTGAAGCTTTGGCTGTTATTTCTAGTGGGTGAATGGCCTATCATGCCGTTCCTTGATTGTTGATGTTGAATTAAAAATGGTCTATGACTATTTAATTTTTCCCACTAGGCTGCTGGTGGCAAAAAGAATTCTAACAAAAATTTTTTTGCCACCCTATATTGATTAAATATATCATAATATATATATGGCGGGCTTCTACATAGTTTCTGTAGACCATTTTTACTCTTTAGGCATTGATTTCCTATGAGACTAAACCTGAAACCATGGAATTGGTATGGAGATTCCTTACACACACCGCTGTCCCTTGCTTATAAACGATATGCAATATTAATGAAATATTGTGTACATAGCAGTCGCAGAAAATGTCCAGCATTTGTTGTTTTTTAAGAACAAATATGTGCTTTACTGTTGTGCAAATAAATTCCATTGAATGTTCAGAATTAACTTTCATTTCAGTGTCACTAGAAGCAGATAATGGCACAGAGGTAAACAGAAAGAAAATAATAACATGAACGTTTTTAATGTGAGAAAAATATAGCTTGGCAAATTATTTCTCTGTCAGTTTAACATGTCCTGTTATTTAAGAGAGTTCGTTAGCAGAAATGTAAGAGCGTGGAATAAATGATTTCTATTATTTCTTCTCATATTTCTTTACTTACTAAGTTCAAATACTGCTGAGATCAATTTTGCCTTTCATTCTTTTGAAGCCTGCAAGATAAAATACCAGTGATACACTGGTGTTGATGCAATGAACTGTTCGTGTCACTCTTAAAGTTGCTGGCCTCATACCTAAATTAAAAGCAGATATTTAAAACAGCTGAAAATATGACTGGACAATGGTCAGTTCTGTTCTGTGTGATGTTTTTATTAAAGTCTAGTCAGTAAGAGAATGGACAGGTTTCTGCAGGACTGGTCACTATGTCTTGTCGAGACAAACTCAAGAATTAACAACTTTTGGATTTTGCCTTATGTAACCTATTTCTTTACTACCCACAAGGGGCTAAACACAGAGGGGACAAACAAGGACAGACAAACGGATTTAGTCGATTACATCGACCCCAGTGCATAACTGGTACTTATTTAATCGAGTCCGAAAGGATGAAAGGCAAAGTCAACCTCGGCGGAATTTGAACTCAGAACGTAACGGCAGACGAAATACCTATTTCTTTACTACCCACAAGGGGCTAAACACAGAGAGGACAAACAAGGACAGACAAACGGATTAAGTCGATTACATCGACACCAGTGCGTGACTGGTACTTATTTAATCGACCCCGAAAGATGGAAGGCAAAGTGGACCTTTGGAATTTGGACTCAGAACGTAATGGCAGACGAAATACCGCTAAGCATTTCACCCGGCGTGTAATGTTTCTTATTTCTTTATTGCCCTCAAGGGGCTACACACAGAGGGGACAAACAAGGAGAGACAAAGGTATTAAGCCGATTACATCGACTCTAGTGCGTAACTGGTACTTAATTAATCGACCCCGACAGGATGAAAGGCAAAGTCGACCTCGGCGGAATTTGAACTCAGAACGTAGTAGCAGACGAAATACTGCTAAACATTTCGCCCACGTGCTAATGACTCTGCCAGCTTGCTGCCTTATCTAACCAAAATGGTTGAGGGAATGTGGCATTGTGGTTGGGGTATTGCTTTCACAATCCCAAGATTCCTGATCTGTGTGGTGCATTGTATTTTTGAGCAAGACACTTCATTCACATTGCTCCATCCTCTCAGCTGTAAATGAATAACCATGCAAAGAACTGGTGTCCAATTCAGGGAGAGTATTGTGATCTTGGTCACTTGGATGCCATGGAAACTTGGTGACTGGAAATGTGCTTCTTAGGACACAAAATAGCAATTATTATTTGACTTATAACCAAAATGGCCAACAGACTGTCATTGGGTTCTTATAACTTATAACTGGCACTCTGTCAGTTATGACAATGAGCGTTCCAGTTGATTAATCAATGGAACAACCTAATTGTAGAATTAATGTGCAATTAACTGAACACTTCACAAACACACATGCCTGTAGTGACACTATTTTGGAAGTTTTCAGCGCGCATGCGCAGAGCTGGATTACTTCTGGTAGGCCACTGGAAGTTCCCTCGTGCACATGTGCAGAGAATTGCCACCAGAAAGTTTTCCCGCTAGATCGGTCCTTTTGAAGCTGCAGCCCTATCGAGTGGACACGACTGAACCTTCTCTCAAGGGAAAACCCAACACGTAGAGAAGCCCCCTTCTACATGGGAACGAAGATAGCATTTTGGCTCACACAAGTTAACTATTGTGAATAGTTTTATGGCCTTGGCTACCGGTTCGCCCCAAAGAAAATATATGCGTATATATTTTATTTGCGAATCCAGACAAAAATAAAGTATTATTTATTGCTGTTGAAGATAGTCGAAGTTTTGGTTTTCCTTTCGACACAATTGACTGTAACAGGATAAGACCGACACCCCTCAAGTGTTCCTGAGACCTTTATCCTGTTACATGCCCTTAATGTAGTTTTCAGAGAGATTCAGCATGACACTGAATGTGAAACGACAGGCCTTGTGAATTACTGCTACAACTCATATCTACCAGCTGAGTGGACTGGAGCGATGTGAAATAAAGTGTCTTGCTCAAGGATACGATGTACCATAAGGAATCGAACCCATGGACCTAATGCCCTAACCAATGAGCCCTGCACATTCATCACTGGGGTCTTAGTGATACAAACAGGAATTTCAACAATGTTTCGCGGTCTGCTACCACAACAGTTCCTTTATAGGATCCAGTTAGCTCAAGACATCATCAGGAGGAACCACGTCCGATTTCTGCCCCTACTCCTCTACCGTTTTGACCAAAACCGGTGAGCCCTGCACCCTAACCAGAGAGCCATGCACGTTCATCACTGGGTTCTTAGTGTTAAAAACAAAGTCTATCACAAATTAGGAAAATGATCCAAAAGGACATGTTGGATAAGAATCTGAATGCAGATGCAACACATTTTTGTTAATTCTTTTAAATATTCAGTCAACTTCAACTAATGCTATAACATAGCTCAATATTACTTTGCTGATAGTTTTGAAGTTAACTCTTCAGTTCATCTTCAACTGAACTTCAAAAGATTCCTCACTTTCAAATAATCCAGTTGACTACTTGAAAAAAAAAATACTGATTCCACTGGAGACAGATATAAATGCATATTTATATTCATAATATACATACATATATATACACATATATACATGTAAATGCATGTATTATAATGTAATAGTTATAAAGTATATTAATTCCTTAGCATTGAGATTTTTCCGTCAAATGTAATGCTTTTAAATTTACATTACATTCGTGGCCGTTGCCAGCCTCGCCTGGCCCCCGTGCTAGTGGCACGTAAAAGCACCATCCGTTTGTGGCTGTTTGCCAGCTCCGTCTGGCACCTGTGCGGGTGGCACGTAAAAAGCACCCACTACACTCACGGAGTGGTTGGCGTTAGGAAGGGCATCCAGCTGTAGAAACACTGCCAGATCAGACTGGGCCTGATGCAGCCTTCTGGCTTCACAGACCCCAGTTGAACCGTCCAACCCATGCTAGCATGGAAAGCAGACGCTAAATGATGATGATGATGATGATGATGATTGTTTTAATTAATCATACATTATTTTGTAGCTCCGAACTTTTGATGATATAATTGTGTATTTTTAGAATGACATTGAAGGGTAGGTGTGATGGGCTGGATCTGACTGGTTTGTACATAAAACAGGTAACACATTTGGATTTGATATGTCCTTAAAAACTAAATAGCTAAAATCTATTTTGCATAGAATATGTGATAGAGGACTCAATATATCAAGTGAGTGCATAAATATAGTTATTATAGTAGAGAATAAAGGAGGAAGAGTGAGAGAGAGGGAACGGTGAAGAGGACAGGAGAAGATTAAGGAAAGGTGGGAGAGAAAACCAGATAGGATGAAGAACAAGAGAGTAAGAAAGATAGACAGAGAAGAGATAGTAGAGATAGAAGAGGTGCGCATCGTAATTATTAAGATCATATAATAATATAAATAATATAAATAATATAAATAATACATAGATATATAATCTATATATATACATACACACATATATACACATACATATATACATCCATATGTTACACACACACACATATATATACACACACATACATACATACATACAGACAGACATACATATATATGTATCCCATGCTAGCATGGAAAGCGGACGTTAAACGATGCATGTATATATATATATATATATATGTATTTATATATGTATATACATACACACATACACACATACATACATACATACATAAAAAAAATAAAAGACCCCCCTTCGGTCATGAATGACCATGGGATTGCACCTAGAAAGTTACCCTCCTACCTAGACACAGTCCGGGCAAGGTTGTTTATGGAAGACCAGCAGTCGCCCATGTATACCAGCCTCCCCTCTCCACACCACCAGTGTTATCCAAGGGAAAGACAAAGGTCGATACAGCTTGGCACCAGTGACGTCGCAACTCATTTCTACAGCTGAGTGAACTGGAGCAACGTGAAATAAAGTGCCTTTCTCAAGAACACATATATATATAATATATATATATATATATGCCTACATACATATATATATGTATATATAAATATAAAAATGGAATAAAAGCACAATAGAGGGCATTAAAATGTTCGGACAGATAGACAAGAGAAACAACAATTAGGAAGTGGAGGTTCGTTTTTCATGGGTCTGTAAATAAAATTTGAGCCCAGCAAAAGAAAGGCAAGGTCTGTCACAAACTGTGCACACAAAAAGGTCACAAAGATTCACATTCTCCATTGCAACATTCTTCTTTAAATCTTTCTTGAATCTTGCATGTGTCATCCTGGCCTCCTCAAAAGCTTTCACTACACACACACACACACACATGAGACTGTGAACTAGTGGTACACACATTTTCTTGATGTAGTGTATCAAAGATTACAGTCTTCCTAATTCATTCCTCCACTTCAGTCACATGCCATACTCCTAAGTAAAATATAATTTCTAATTGCATGTAATTAGTCACTGAGCACTTCCAATGGCTTATAATTTACTTAGATGCTTTCTGTTGGGTTCTTGTGAGTCAAGTGAATATTAGCATACGTTGATGTCACTGATGTGTGTGTGTGTGGTGTGTGGTGTATGAGTATGCATACGCATGTGAAAATGTGTGTGTATGTATGCATATGTATGTATAAATGTATATGTGTTTGTGTGTATATAAATTTATACATATATCTGTGTAAGTGTATATATATATATATATATATGCGTGTGTTTGTGTGTGTGTGTATAATTAAGTATATATACCTGTGTCTATGTATCTGCATAAATGAGTTTGTATGTGTGTATATATATATGCAAATATATAACTATGTGTGTGTATATATTATATATATGTGCATGTGTGTATGCATACTTACACACATACACACCCAGACATGTACACACAGACAAATATATATGTATATCTTTGTATGTGTATATATATGTGTGTGTGTATACCTAAGTATATATACTTGTATCTGTGTCTGCATAAATGAGTTTGTGTGTATGCATCTATCTATCTATCTATCTATCTATCTATCTATCTATCTATCTATCTATCTATCTATATATATATATATATATACACACACATATATATGCACATATATAACTATGTGTGTGTATATATTATATATGTTGTGTATATGTATATATATATTCACATATATAACTATGTGTGTGTTTATATTATATATATGTGTGTATGTATGCATACTTACACACATACACACACAGACATGCACACATATAGACATATACATATATCTCATCCAAGTACTTGTTTGTTCATTCAGCATCTCTGTTTTCCATGCAGGTATGGTGTGGATGAGAATTGATTTGTTAAGCTTAAAACAGTGTCACT